>NC_134836.1:126552759-126596849 GCF_004210375.1 Tachypleus tridentatus | reverse complement strand
TGTAATATCATAGTGTTCTCTTGATCTCCATACAAGTGTAATAACATAGTGTTCTCTTGATCCCATACAAGTGTAATAACATAGTGTTCTCTTGATCCCCATACAAGTGTAATATCATAGTGTTCTCTTGATCCCCATACAAGTGTAATAACATAGTGTTCTCTTGATCTCCCATACAAGTGTAATAACATAGTGTTCTCTTGATCTCCATACAAGTGTAATAACATAGTGTTCTCTTGATCCCCATACAAGTGTAATAATGTAGTATCATAGTTTCTCTTGATCCATACAAGTGTAATATCATATTTTGTTCTCTTGATCTCCATACAAGTGTAATATCATAGTGTTCTCTTGATCCCCATACAAGTGTAATAACATAGTGTTCTCTTGATCTCCATACAAGTGTAATAACATAGTGTTCTCTTGATCCCCTATACAAGTGTAATAACAGTGTTCTCTTGATCTCCCATACAAGTGTAATATCATAGTGTTCTCTTACAGTTACCCAAAATGTTCGCTACAAGTATAATATCATAGTGTTCTCTTGATCCCATACAAGTGTAATAACATAGTGTTCTCTTGATCTCCATACAAGTGTAATAACATAGTGTTCTCTTGATCCCCATACAAGTGTAATAACATAGTGTTCTCTTGATCTCCATACAAGTGTAATAATCATAGTGTTCTCTTGATAGCACTCCATACAAGTGTAATAACATAGTGTTCTCTTGATCTCCCATACAAGTGTAATAACATAGTGTTCTCTTGATCTCCATACAAGTGTAATAACATAGTGTTCTCTTGATCTCCATACAAGTGTAATAACATAGTGTTCTCTTGATCCCCATACAAGTGTAATAACAGTGTTCTCTTGATCTCCATACAAGTGTAATAGCATAGTGTTCTCTTGATCCCTTTACAAGTGTAATAACATAGTGTTCTCTTGATCTCCATACAAGTGTAATACCATAGTGTTCTCTTGATCCCTCTACAAGTGTAATATCATCGTGTTCTCTTGATCTCCATACAAGTGTAATAACAGTGTTCTCTTGATCTCCATACAAGTGTAATACCATAGTGTTCTCTTGATCACCCTACAAGTGTAATAACATAGTGTTCTCTTGATCCCCATACAAGTGTAATAACATAGTGTTCTCTTGATCTCCATACAAGTGTAATATCATAGTGTTCTCTTGATCTCCATACAAGTGTAATAACATAGTGTTCTCTTGATCTCCATACAAGTGTAATAACATAGTGTTCTCTTGATCCCCATACAAGTGTAATAACAGTGTTCTCTTGATCTCCATACAAGTGTAATAACATAGTGTTCTCTTGATCTCCATACAAGTGTAATAACATAGTGTTCTCTTGATCCCCATACAAGTGTAATAACAGTGTTCTCTTGATCTCCATACAAGTGTAATATCATAGTGTTCTCTTGATCTCCATTACAAGTGTAATAACAGTGTTCTCTTGATCTCCATACAAGTGTAATACCATAGTGTTCTCTTGATCCCCCTACAAGTGTAATATCATAGTGTTCTCTTGATCTCCATACAAGTGTAATAACAGTGTTCTCTTGATCTCCATACAAGTGTAATATCATAGTGTTCTCTTGATCTCCATACAAGTGTAATAACATAGTGTTCTCTTGATCTCCATACAAGTGTAATATCATAGTGTTCTCTTGATCTCCCATACAAGTGTAATAACATAGTGTTCTCTTGATCCCCATACAAGTGTAATAACATAGTGTTCTCTTGATCCCCATACAAGTGTAATAACATAGTGTTCTCTTGATCTCCATACAAGTGTAATAACATAGTGTTCTCTTGATCCCCATACAAGTGTAATAACATAGTGTTCTCTTGATCCCCATACAAGTGTAATAACATAGTGTTCTCTTGATCTCCATACAAGTGTAATAACATAGTGTTCTCTTGATCTCCATACAAGTGTAATATCATAGTGTTCTCTTGATCTCCATACAAGTGTAATATCATAGTGTTCTCTTGATCCCCATACAAGTGTAATATCAAAACGTTCTCTTGATCACCATACAAGTGTAATAACATAGTGTTCTCTTGATCCCCATACAAGTGTAATAACATAGTGTTCTCTTGATCCCCGTACAAGTGTAATAACATAGTGTTTTCTTGATCCCCATACAAGTGTAATATCAAAATGTTCTCTTGATACCCATACAAGTTGAATAACATAGTGTTATCTTGATCCCCATACAAGTGTAATAACATAGTGTTCTCTTGATCCCCATACAAGTGTAATAACAGTGTTCTCTTGATCTCCATACAAGTGTAATATCATAGTGTTCTTTTGATCTCCATACAAGTGTAATAACATAGTGTTCTCTTGATCTCCATACAAGTGTAATATCATAGTGTTCTCTTGATTCCCATACAAGTGTAATAACAGTGTTCTCTTGATCTCCATACAAGTGTAATAACATAGTGTTCTCTTGATCTCCATACAAGTGTAATAACATAGTGTTCTCTTGATCTCCCATACAAGTGTAATAACATAGTGTTCTCTTGATCTCCATACAAGTGTAATAACATAGTGTTCTCTTGATCCCCATACAAGTGTAATAACATAGTGTTCTCTTGATCTCCCATACAAGTGTAATATCATAGTGTTCTCTTGATCTCCATACAAGTGTAATATCATAGTGTTCTCTTGATCTCCATACAAGTGTAATATCATAGTGTTCTCTTGATCTCCAGTACAAGTGTAATAACCATAGTGTTCTCTTGATCTCCATACAAGTGTAATAACATAGTGTTCTCTTGATCTCCATACAAGTGTAATAACATAGTGTTCTCTTGATCTCCATACAAGTGTAATATCATAGTGTTCTCTTGATCTCCATACAAGTGTAATAACATAGTGTTCTCTTGATCTCCATACAAGTGTAATAACATAGTGTTCTCTTGATCCCCATACAAGTGTAATAACATAGTGTTCTCTTGATCCCCATACAAGTGTAATAACATAGTGTTCTCTTGATCTCCATACAAGTGTAATAACATAGTGTTCTCTTGATCCCCATACAAGTGTAATAACATAGTGTTCTCTTGATTTCCCATACAAGTGTAATAACATAGTGTTCTCTTGATCCCCATACAAGTGTAATATCATAGTGTTCTCTTGATCTCCCATACAAGTGTAATATCTCCATAGTGTTCTCTTGATCTCCATACAAGTGTAATAACATAGTGTTCTCTTGATCCCATACAAGTGTAATAACATAGTGTTCTCTTGATCCCCATACAAGTGTAATATCATAGTGTTCTCTTGATCTCCATACAAGTGTAATAACAGTGTTCTCTTGATCTCCATACAAGTGTAATATCATAGTGTTCTCTTGATCTCCCATACAAGTGTAATAACATAGTGTTCTCTTGATCTCCATACAAGTGTAATAACATAGTGTTCTCTTGATCTCCATACAAGTGTAATATCATAGTGTTCTCTTGATCCCCATACAAGTGTAATAACATAGTGTTCTCTTGATCCCCATACAAGTGTAATAACATAGTGTTCTCTTGATCTCCCATACAAGTGTAATAACATAGTGTTCTCTTGATCCCCATACAAGTGTAATAACATAGTGTTCTCTTGATCCCCATACAAGTGTAATAACATAGTGTTCTCTTGATCCCCATACAAGTGTAATATCATAGTGTTCTCTTGATCCCCATACAAGTGTAATAACATAGTGTTCTCTTGATCCCCATACAAGTGTAATAACATAGTGTTCTCTTGATCTCCATACAAGTGTAATAACATAGTGTTCTCTTGATCTCCATACAAGTGTAATATCATAGTGTTCTCTTGATCTCCATACAAGTGTAATAACATAGTGTTCTCTTGATCTCCATACAAGTGTAATAACATAGTGTTCTCTTGATCTCCATACAAGTGTAATATCATAGTGTTCTCTTGATCTCCATACAAGTGTAATAACATAGTGTTCTCTTGATCTCCATACAAGTGTAATATCATAGTGTTCTCTTGATCCCCATACAAGTGTAATAACAGTGTTCTCTTGATCTCCATAGTGTTCTCTTGATACAAGTGTAATATCATAGTGTTCTCTTGATCTCCATACAAGTGTAATAACATAGTGTTCTCTTGATCTCCATACAAGTGTAATAACATAGTGTTCTCTTGATCCCCATACAAGTGTAATATCATAGTGTTCTCTTGATCTCCATACAAGTGTAATATCATAGTGTTCTCTTGATCTCCATACAAGTGTAATAACATAGTGTTCTCTTGATCCCCATACAAGTGTAATATCATAGTGTTCTCTTGATCTCCCCTACAAGTGTAATAACATAGTGTTCTCTTGATCTCCATACAAGTGTAATAACATAGTGTTCTCTTGATCTCCATACAAGTGTAATAACATAGTGTTCTCTTGATCTCCATACAAGTGTAATAACATAGTGTTCTCTTGATCTCCATACAAGTGTAATATCATAGTGTTCTCTTGATCCCCATACAAGTGTAATAACATAGTGTTCTCTTGATCTCCATACAAGTGTAATAACATAGTGTTCTCTTGATCCCCATACAAGTGTAATAACATAGTGTTCTCTTGATCCCCATACAAGTGTAATAACATAGTGTTCTCTTGATCCCCATACAAGTGTAATAACAGTGTTCTCTTGATCTCCATACAAGTGTAATATCATAGTGTTCTCTTGATCTCCATACAAGTGTAATAACATAGTGTTCTCTTGATCTCCATACAAGTGTAATAACATAGTGTTCTCTTGATCCCCATACAAGTGTAATAACATAGTGTTCTCTTGATCTCCATACAAGTGTAATAACATAGTGTTCTCTTGATCTCCATACAAGTGTAATAACATAGTGTTCTCTTGATCTCCATACAAGTGTAATAACATAGTGTTCTCTTGATCTCCATACAAGTGTAATAACATAGTGTTCTCTTGATCTCCATACAAGTGTAATATCATAGTGTTCTCTTGATCTCCATACAAGTGTAATAACATAGTGTTCTCTTGATCCCCATACAAGTGTAATATCATAGTGTTCTCTTGATCTCCATACAAGTGTAATATCATAGTGTTCTCTTGATCCCCATACAAGTGTAATAACATAGTGTTCTCTTGATCTCCATACAAGTGTAATATCATAGTGTTCTCTTGATCTCCATACAAGTGTAATAACATAGTGTTCTCTTGATCCCCATACAAGTGTAATATCATCGTGTTCTCTTGATCTCCATACAAGTGTAATAACAGTGTTCTCTTGATCTCCATACAAGTGTAATACCAAAGTGTTCTCTTGATCCCCTACAAGTGTAATATCATAGTGTTCTCTTGATCCCCCTGCATGTGTAATATCATAGTGTTCTCTTGATCTCCATACAAGTGTAATAACATAGTGTTCTCTTGATCTCCATACAAGTGTAATATCATAGTGTTCTCTTGATCTCCCATACAAGTGTAATAACATAGTGTTCTCTTGATCCCCATACAAGTGTAATATCATAGTGTTCTCTTGATCTCCATACAAGTGTAATAACATAGTGTTCTCTTGATCTCCATACAAGTGTAATAACATAGTGTTCTCTTGATCTCCATACAAGTGTAATATCATAGTGTTCTCTTGATCTCCATACAAGTGTAATAACATAGTGTTCTCTTGATCTCCATACAAGTGTAATAACATAGTGTTCTCTTGATCCCCATACAAGTGTAATAACATAGTGTTCTCTTGATCTCCATACAAGTGTAATATCATAGTGTTCTCTTGATCTCCATACAAGTGTAATAACATAGTGTTCTCTTGATCTCCATACAAGTGTAATAACATAGTGTTCTCTTGATCTCCCATACAAGTGTAATAACAGTGTTCTCTTGATCTCCATACAAGTGTAATAACATAGTGTTCTCTTGATCTCCATACAAGTGTAATAAAATAGTGTTCTCTTGATCCCCATACAAGTGTAATAACAGTGTTCTCTTGATCTCCATACAAGTGTAATACCATAGTGTTCTCTTGATCCCCATACAAGTGTAATATCATAGTGTTCTCTTGATCTCCATACAAGTGTAATAACAGTGTTCTCTTGATCTCCATACAAGTGTAATACCATAGTGTTCTCTTGATCCCCATACAAGTGTAATAACATAGTGTTCTCTTGATCTCCATACAAGTGTAATAACATAGTGTTCTCTTGATTTCCATACAAGTGTAATAACATAGTGTTCTCTTGATCCCCATACAAGTGTAATAACATAGTGTTCTCTTGATTTCCATACAAGTGTAATAACATAGTGTTCTCTTGATCTCCATACAAGTGTAATAACATAGTGTTCTCTTGATCTCCATACAAGTGTAATATCATAGTGTTCTCTTGATCTCCATACAAGTGTAATATCATAGTGTTCTCTTGATCCCCATACAAGTGTAATATCAAAATGTTCTCTTGATACCCATACAAGTTGAATAACATAGTGTTCTCTTGATCCCCATACAAGTGTAATAACATAGTGTTCTCTTGATCCCCATACAAGTGTAATAACATAGTGTTTTCTTGATCCCCATACAAGTGTAATATCAAAATGTTCTCTTGATACCCATACAAGTTGAATAACATAGTGTTCTCTTGATCCCCATACAAGTGTAATAACATAGTGTTCTCTTGATCCCCATACAAGTGTAATAACAGTGTTCTCTTGATCTCCATACAAGTGTAATATCATAGTGTTCTCTTGATCTCCCTACAAGTGTAATAACATAGTGTTCTCTTGATCTCCATACAAGTGTAATATCATAGTGTTCTCTTGATTCCCATACAAGTGTAATAACAGTGTTCTCTTCATCTCCATACAAGAGTAATAACATAGTGTTCTCTTGATCTCCATACAAGTGTTATAAAATTGTGTTCTCTTGATCCCCATACAAGTGTAATAACAGTGTTCTCTTGATCTCCATACAAGTGTAATAGCATAGTGTTCTCTTGATCCCTTTAGAAGTGTAATAACATAGTGTTCTCTTGATCTCCATACAAGTGTGATACCATAGTGTTCTCTTGATCCCCCTAGAAGTGTAATATCATCGTGTTCTCTTGATCTCCATACAAGTGTAATAACAGTTTTCTCTTGATCTCCATACAAGTGTAATACCATAGTGTTCTCTTGATCTCCATACAAGTGTAATAACATAGTGTTCTCTTGATCTCCATACAAGTGTAATAACATAGTGTTCTCTTGATCTCCATACAAGTGTAATAACATAGTGTTCTCTTGATCTCCATACAAGTGTAATAACATAGTGTTCTCTTGATCTCCATACAAGTGTAATAACATAGTGTTCTCTTGATCCCCATACAAGTGTAATAACATAGTGTTCTCTTGATCTCCATACAAGTGTAATAACATAGTGTTCTCTTGATCTCCATACAAGTGTAATATCATAGTGTTCTCTCTTGATCTCCATACAAGTGTAATAACATAGTTATTCTCTTGATCACCATACAAGTGTAATAACATAGTGTTCTCTTGATCTCCATACAAGTGTAATATCATAGTGTTCTCTTGATCTCCATACAAGTGTAATATCATAGTGTTCTCTTGATCCCCATACAAGTGTAATAACATAGTGTTCTCTTGATCTCCATACAAGTGTAATATCATAGTGTTCTCTTGATCCCCATGTTCTCTTGATCTCCATACAAGTGTAATAACATAGTGTTCTCTTGATCCCCATACAAGTGTAATAACATAGTGTTCTCTTGATCTCCATACAAGTGTAATAACATAGTGTTCTCTTGATCTCCATACAAGTGTAATATCATATTGTTCTCTTGATCCCATTACAAGTGTAATAACATAGTGTTCTCTTGATCCCCATACAAGTGTAATAACATAGTGTTCTCTTGATCCCCATACAAGTGTAATAACAGTGTTCTTTTGATCTCCATACAAGTGTAATATCATAGTGTTCTTTTGATCTCCCATACAAGTGTAATAACATAGTGTTCTCTTGATCTCCATACAAGTGTAATATCATAGTGTTCTCTTGATCCCCATACAAGTGTAATAAAATAACAGTGTTCTCTTGATCCCCATACAAGTGTAATAACAGTGTTCTCTTGATCTCCATACAAGTGTAATAGCATAGTGTTCTCTTGATCCCTTTACAAGTGTAATAACATAGTGTTCTCTTGATTTCCATACAAGTGTAATAACATAGTGTTCTCTTGATCCCCATACAAGTGTAATATCATAGTGTTCTCTTGATCTCCATACAAGTGTAATAACAGTGTTCTCTTGATCTCCATACAAGTGTAATACCATAGTGTTCTCTTGATCACCATACAAGTGTAATAACATAGTGTTCTCTTGATCCCCATACAAGTGTAATAACATAGTGTTCTCTTGATCTCCATACAAGTGTAATATCATAGTGTTCTCTTGATCTCCATACAAGTGTAATAAAATAGTGTTCTCTTGATCTCCATACAAGTGTAATAACATAGTGTTCTCTTGATCCCCATACAAGTGTAATAACATAGTGTTCTCTTGATTTCCATACAAGTGTAATAACATAGTGTTCTCTTGATCCCCATACAAGTGTAATAACATAGTGTTCTCTTGATCTCCATACAAGTGTAATAGCATAGTGTTCTCTTGATCCCTTTAGAAGTGTAATAACATAGTGTTCTCTTGATTTCCATACAAGTGTGATACCATAGTGTTCTCTTGATCCCCCTAGAAGTGTAATATCATCGTGTTCTCTTGATCTCCATACAAGTGTAATAACAGTTTTCTCTTGATCTCCATACAAGTGTAATACCATAGTGTTCTCTTGATCACCCTACAAGTGTAATAACATAGTGTTCTCTTGATCCCCATACAAGTGTAATAATAGTGTTCTCTTGATCTCCATACAAGTGTAATATCATAGTGTTTTCTTGATCTGCATACAAGTGTAATAAAATAGTGTTCTCTTGATCTCCATACAAGTGTAATAACATAGTGTTCTCTTGATCCCCATACAAGTGTAATAACATAGTGTTCTCTTGATTTCCATACAAGTGTAATAACATAGTGTTCTCTTGATCCCCATACAAGTGTAATAACATAGTGTTCTCTTGATCTCCATACAAGTGTAATAACATAGTGTTCTCTTGATCTCCATGCAAGTGTAATATCATAGTGTTCTCTTGATCCCCATACAAGTGTAATAACAGTGTTCTCTTTATATCCATACAAGTGTAATATCATAGTGTTCTCTTGATCTCTATACAAGTGTAATAACATAGTGTTCTTTTGATCTCCATACAAGTGTAATAACATAGTGTTCTCTTGATCTCCATACAAGTGTAATAACATAGTGTTCTGTTGATCTCCATACAAGTGTAATATCATAGTGTTCTCTTGATCTCCATACAAGTGTAATATCATAGTGTTCTCTTGATCCCCGTACAAGTGTAATAACATAGTGTTTTCTTGATCCCCATACAAGTATAATATCAAAATGTTCTCTTGATACCCATACAAGTTGAATAACATAGTGTTCTTTTGATCCCCATACAAGTGTAATAACATAGTGTTTTCTTGATTTCCGTACAAGTGTAATAACATAGTGTTCTCTTGATCCCCCTACTAGTGTAATAGCATAGTGTTCTCTTGATGTCCATAGAAGTGTAATATCATAGTGTTCTCTTGATCCCCATACAAGTGTAATAACATAGTGTTCTCTTGATCCCAATACAACTGTAATAACATAGTGTTCTCTTGATCTCCATACCAGTGTAATACCATAGTGTTCTTTTGATCCCCATACAAGTGTAATATGATCGTATTCTCTTTATTCCCTTACAAGTGTAATACCATAGTGTTCTCTTGATCCCCATACAAGTGTAATAACATTGTGTTCTCTTGATCCCCATATAAGTGTAATAACAGTGTTCTCTTGATCTCCATACAAGTGTAATATTATAGTGTTCTCTTGATTTTTTTACAAGTGTAATAACAGTGTTCTATTGATCCCCATACAAGTGTGATACCATAATGTTCTCTTGATCCCCATACAAGTGTAATATCATCGTGTTCTCTTGATCTCCATACAAGTGTAATAACAGTTTTCTCTTGATCTCCATACAAGTGTAATACCATAGTGTTCTCTTGATTACCCTACAAGTGTAATAACATAGTGTTCTCTTGATCTCCATACAAGTGTAATAACATGGTGTTCTCTTGATCTCCATACAAGTGTAATAACATAGTGTTCTCTTGATCCCCATACAAGTGTAATAACAGTGTTCTCTTGATCCCCATACAAGTGTAATAACATAGTGTTCTCTTGATCCCCATACAAGTGTAATTATAGTGTTCTCTTGATCTCCATCCAAGTGTAATATCATAGTGTTCTCTTGATCTGCATACAAGTGTAATAACATAGTGTTCTCTTGATCTCCATACATGTGTAATAACATAGTGTTCTCTTGATCCCCATACAAGTGAAATAACATAGTGTTCTCTTGATCCCCATACAAGTGTAATAACATAGTGTTCTCTTGATTTCCGTACAAGTGTAATAACATAGTGTTCTCTTGTTCCCCATACAAGTGTAATAACATAGTGTTCTCTTGATCCCCATACAAGTGTAATAACATAGTGTTCTCTTGATCTCCATACAAGTGTAATAACATAGTGTTCTCTTGATCTCCATGCCAGTGTAATATCATAGTGTTCTTTTGATCTCCATACAAGTGTAATAATATAGTGTTCTCTTGATCCCCATACAAGTGTAATATCATAGTGTTCTCTTGATTTCTATACAAGTGTAATATCATAGTGTTCTCTTGATCCCCCTACAAGTGTAATAACATAGTGTTCTCTTGATGTCCATAGAAGTGTAATATCATAGTGTTCTCTTGATCCCCATACAAGTGTAATAACATAGTGTTCTCTTGATCCCCATACAACTGTAATAACATAGTGTTCTCTTGATCTCCATACCAGTGTAATACCATAGTGTTCTTTTGATCCCCATACAAGTGTAATATGATCGTATTCTCTTTATTCCCATACAAGTGTAATACCATAGTGTTCTCTTGATCCCCATACAAGTGTAATACCAGGACTACAATTTTTGTGTTGCATAGGCTTATAGTTAATAATATTATGTTTTATTAATAGATTATGTATTTTATACTTATGTGATTTCCCCAAGTGTCTAAAATACAAAACCTTTCGACTCATGCTGCAATAGTTCTTTTATTGATTAACAGATGGCATTATATCCTACCCTTTGAAAATAAATAAACAAATTAAATAAGAACATTGAGTCCGACCGACAGGGGTTGCTTGCTCGTATCCAAGCTCCTTAGTGTGTGTCAGATGTAGGCTGGCTGAGATACGAGATTTTAGTACACAGGTTAAAAAGAAAAGAAGACCTTTTGTCCTTAAAAGAGAAATATTAATTGACACAAACTTTCTAATCAAACATATAGTAAGACATCTTAAAGGGAAAAGTTTAAGCTTTATTTCATAGGTCAAATTTCGTACAAGATGTCACTATCATCAGTACGAAACGTGCATATAAAAAAATTAAAACAACTAGAAAGACGTGTAATGAAAATCCAGTAATTTTGTCCCGAGACATGAAATTCAATAAATCATTAAGGATTATCTGTTTCAGTCTGTTTCGATATCTTATATTTGTATTATTTTCATATAAACACTTTTCATTGGTTACACTGATAACAGACAGAAAAACGTAGTTAATAAATTCATCTTTCCTCGTCCAGTCCACTACTACATCAATGAGAAGCACGACAACTTATAGATTTAAAATTCTGGGTTAGATCCCCGCAACTCACATAACTCAGTATGATGTATGGATTTGTCCTGAAACAAACGAGATATTTCGTCCATGTCCGTGACATCGCTGATCCAAAGAGAGATGTACTCTTGTCTTTAGTCGCACCAGTTTCCATATCGCTTATAAAATTGTCTTTTCTTTTGTGTTTAGTTCACGCTGACATGTATCTCAAATTCTATTAGAGGAAACGATCAGGAAGTGTCTGTTAAAGCAGTACAATAAAAGCTAGCAACTGTTATTTTATCTTATTAATCCTTTTATAACGAAAGTTGCTTTACGTAGTTTCCAAGAAAGGGTAAGACAAATCATGTTCCAAATGGTTAATGGCATTTCTTAGAGAAGATGATGTCTAACAATCACGAACCTCTTAAATTCTCACTCATGTTGTATCTAACAATGATTAACCTCTCGATTTATCACTTGTATTTAACAATTGTTAACCTCTTAAGTTCTCACTCATGTTGTATCTAACAATGATTAACCTCTCTATTTCTCACTTGTATCTAACAATCATTAACCTCTCGATTTCTCACTTGTATTTAACAATTGTTAACCTCTTGACTCCTCACTTATGTTGTATCTAACAATCATTAACCTCTCGATTTCACTTGTATTTAACAATTGTTAACCTCTTGACTCCTCACTTATGTTGTATCTAACAATCATTAACCTGACAACTCCTCACTCATGTTGTATTTAACAATTATTAACTTCCTGACTCCTCACTCACACTGTATCTTGTTCCAACAGTCTTCTGAGCAAGGACTTTGTAGACTTGTATTACTTCATGTCATTCTAGGTCAGCAATACGTGACTCGTACGTTTCTGCTGGCTTGTATGTACATGAAGACAGCTTAAACAATTTGAGTCACGCTATAAATACACAATCAGATCTAACTACATAACTCAAGTAATGGTGCAATATGATATTGTGAGCTGTATAACTCAAGTAATGGTGCAATATGAGCTGTGTTAATCACACCCACACCAAATCAGCTTTCACAGATTGTTCAAACTGACATAAATAATCTAGGCTGCCTTGACTTGGATTTTGTAATATTCGTAGATAATTTCACTCTTCGAAAGTTTGGCTAACTCCCTGCCAGCCAGTCTTTGATGTCAATGTTTAGAAAAACGGAGTTACTATATAGGTGTTTTACAAGAGTTCTATTTGTTTAATGTGAAAGTTGTGCAAAGGTACTCCAGCGCTGTCTACACCACTACTAAACTAGAGATAAGACAAGTACTTAACAACACTCAGCCAACTCTCGGGCTACTCTTAAACAACAAATAGTGGGATTCACTTTCATATTCTACTACCCTCACGACTGAAAGAGCAAACATGTTGAGGAACGGAATACGAACCTGGAACAGTCAGATTAAAAATCGAACACACTGAAAACCAGATTTTTTACACAGAAGGAAGTAGAGACTTTGTTTTTCTAATAAAGCAATTTCCAACTGTTTAATATTGTTTTGAATGCAATGTAACATAATTCATGATCTACAAATTGAAATACTTGGCTAGACATTTTATAATGAGAGATTAAAATTATAAACTGACTAGACATAAAGATTTTACAATGAGTGATTAAAACTATAAATTGACTAAACATTACGATTTTACAAATGTAATTGAAGATATAAACAAACTAGACATTAAGACTTTCCAATGAGACTGTAAGTATCAATTCATCAGACATCAAGATGTTACAATGAGAGATTGAAATTATAAATACACTATACATTAAGATTTTACAATGAAATTGAAAATATAAATAGACCAGACATGAAAATTTTACAATGAGATTAAAAGTATAATTTAGATTATACAATGAGATTGAAAGTATAAATACACTAGACATTAAGATATTACAATGAGATTGAAAGTATAAATGCACTAGACATTAAGATTTTACAATGAGATTGAAAGTATAAATACACTAGACATTAAGATATTACAACGAGATTGAAAGTATAAATACACTAGACATTAAGATATTACAACGAGATTGAAAGTATAAATGCACTAGACATTAAGATTTTACGATGAGATTGAAAGTATAAATACACTAGACATTAAGATATTACAATGAGATTGAAAGTATAAATACACTAGACATTAAGATATTACAATAAGATTTAAAGTATAAATACACTAGACATTAAGATTTTACAATGAGATTGAAAGTATAAATACACTGGACATTAAGATATTACAATGAGATTGAAAGTATAAATACACTAGACATTAAGATTTTACAATGAGATTGGAATTATAAATACACTAGACATTAAGATATTACAATGAGATTGAAAGTATAAAGAACTACTAAAATCAGCTGCCATAAGCAGTTGAACATTGGGGTGGTCTATGAGCATGACCCCAATAAAATTACTATAAGAATAAAACTTATTTAAGTGAAATAAATAAATAATCCCCAGATTCCATCGCCTATGACAATTACACTTATGAAATAAAACAAGTTTTTCAATGCAGAAATTTGTAATTTGTAAATCCGATAAGTGATAATATGACATCCAAATAAAATATTTCATTAAATCACTGAACTCTGACCCTAAACAATGCTTTTAGATCGATAAATCTACAAGGAATGTCAACTTTTTTTGCAAAATATTTACATTTGGGTTTTGACAATTAGTAGTACCTCCATACACACACACATTCACTAATTTACACCAGTTTCTTTCTAACTAGTTTGGTTTTGACAATTAGTAGTACCCTTCTACATACACACACATATTCACTAATTTACACAAGTTTCTTTCTAACTACTTTGGTTTTTGACAATTAGTAGTACCCTTCTACATACACACACATATTCAATAATTTACACCAGTTTCTTTCTAGCTAGTTTGGTTTTTGACAATTAGTAGTACCCCTCCATACACACACACATTCACTAATTTACACCAGTTTCTTTCTAACTAGTTTGGTTTTGACAATTAGTAGTACCCCTCCCATACACACACGCATTCACTAATTTAAATCACTTTCTTTCTAACTATTTTGATTTTTGACAATTAGTAGTACCCTCCATACACACACATTCACTAAGTTACAACACTTTCTTTCAAACTAGTTTGGTTTTCACAATTAGTAGTACCCCTCCATACACACACACATTCAGTAATTTACACCAGTTTCTTTCCAACCAGTTTGGTTTTTGACAATTAGTAGTACCTTCTTCCATACACACACACATTCACTAATTTACACCAGTTTTTTTCTAACTAGTTTCGTTTTTGATAATTAGTAGTACCCCTCCATACACACACATATTCACTAATTTACACCAGTTTCTTTCTAACTAGTTTGGTTTTGACAATTAGTAGTACCCCTCCATACACACACACATATTCACTAATTTACACCAGTTTCTTTCCAACCAGTTTGGTTTTGACAATTAGTAGTACCTTCTTCCATACACACACACATTCACTAATTTACACCAGTTTTTTCTAACTAGTTTCGTTTTTTGATAATTAGTAGTACCCCTCCATACACACACATATTCACTAATTTACACCAGTTTCTTTCTAACTAGTTTGGTTTTGACAATTAGTAGTACCCCTCCATACACACACATATTCACTAATTTACACCAGTTTCTTTCCAACTAGTTTGGTTTTTGACAATTAGTAGTACCCCTCCATACACACACACATTCACTAATTTACACCAGTTTCTTTCTAACTAGTTTGGTTTTGACAATTAGTAGTACCCCTCCATACACACACACATAGTCAATAATTTACACCAGTTTTTTTCTAACTAGTTTCCTTTTGATAATTAGTAGTACCCCTCCATACACACACATATTCACTAATTTACACCAGTTTCTTTCTAACTAGTTTGGTTTTGACAATTAGTAGTACCCCTCCATACACACACACATTCACTAATTTACACCAGTTTCTTTCTAACTATTTTGGTTTTTGACAATTAGTAGTACCCCTCCATACACACACACATTCACTAATTTACACCAGTTTCTTTCCAACCAGTTTGGTTTTTGACAATTAGTATTACCCCTCCATACACACACACATATTCAATAATTTACACCAGTTTCTTTCTAACTAGTTTGGTTTTGACAATTAGTAGTACCCCTCCATACACAAACACATTCACTAATTTACACCAGTTTCTTTCTAACTAGTTTGGTTTTTGACAATTAGTAGTACCCCCTCCATACACACACATAGTCAATAATTTACACCAGTTTTTTCTAACTAGTTTCGTTTTTGATAATTAGTAGTACCCCCTCCATACACACACATATTCACTAATTTACACCAGTTTCTTTCTAACTAGTTTGGTTTTGACAATTAGTAGTACCCCTCCATACACACACACATTCACTAATTTACACCAGTTTCTTTCCAACCAGTTTGTTTTTTGACAATTAGTAGTACCCCTCCATACACACACATATTCACTTATTTACACCAGTTTCTTTCCAACAAGTTTGGTTTTTGTCAATTAGTAGTACCCACTCCATACACACACACATTCAGTAATTTACACCAGTTTCTTTCCAACCAGTTTGGTTTTTGACAATTAGTAGTACCCCCCTCCATACACTCACACATTCACTAATTTACACAGTTTCTTTTTAACTAGTTTGGTTTTTGAGAATTAGTAGTACCCCTCCATACACACACACATTCACTAATTTACACAAGTTTCTTTCTAAATAGTTTGGTTTTGACAATTAGTAGTACCCACCTCCATACACACACACATTCACTAATTTACACCAGTTTCTTTTTAACTAGTTTGGTTTTGACAATTAGTAGTACCTTCCTCCATACACACATACATTCACTAATTTACACCAGTTTTTTTCTAACTAGTTTCGTTTTTTGATAATTAGTAGTACCCCTCAATACACACACATATTCACTAATTTACACCAGTTTCTTTCCAACCAGTTTGGTTTTGACAATTAGTAGTACCCCTCCATACACAAACACATTCACTAATTTACACCAGTTTCTTTCTAACTAGTTTGGTTTTGACAATTAGTAGTACCCCTCCATACACACACGCATTCACTAATTTAAATCAGTTTCTTTCTAACTATTTTGATTTTGACAATTAGTAGTACCCCTCCATACACACACACATTCACTAATTTACACCAGTTTCTTTCTAACTAGTTTGGTTTTGACAATTAGTAGTACCCTCCATACACACACACATTCACTAATTTACACCAGTTTCTTTCAAACTAGTTTGGTTTTGACAATTAGTAGTACCCCTCCATACACACACACATTCACTAATTTACACCAGTTTCTTTCTAACTAGTTTGGTTTTGACAATTAGTAGTACCCCTCCATACACACACATATTCACTAATTTACACCAGTTTCTTTCTAACTAGTTTGGTTTTGACAATTAGTAGTACCCCTCCATACACACACATATTCACTAATTTACACCAGTTTCTTTCCAACTAGTTTGGTTTTGACAATTAGTAGTACCTTCTTCCATACACACACATTCACTAATTTACACCAGTTTCTTTCTAACTAGTTTGGTTTTGACAATTAGTAGTACCCCTCCATACACACACATATTCACTAATTTACACCAGTTTCTTTCTAACTAGTTTGGTTTTGATAATTAGTAGTACCCCTCCATACACACACATATTCACTAATTTACACCAGTTTCTTTCCAACCAGTTTGGTTTTGACAATTAGTAGTACCCCTCCATACACACACACATTCACTAATTTACACCAGTTTTTTTCTAACTAGTTTCGTTTTTTTGATAATTAGTAGTACCCCTCCATACACACACATATTCACTAATTTACACCAGTTTCTTTCTAACTAGTTTGGTTTTGACAATTAGTAGTACCCCTCCATACACACACATATTCACTAATTTACACCAGTTTCTTTCTAACTAGTTTGGTTTTGATAATTAGTAGTACCCTCCATACACACACATATTCACTAATTTACACCAGTTTCTTTCCAACCAGTTTGGTTTTTGACAATTAGTAGTACCCCTCCATACACAAACACATTCACTAATTTACACCAGTTTCTTTCTAACTAGTTTGGTTTTGACAATTAGTAGTACCCCTCCATACACACACATAGTCAATAATTTACACCAGTTTTTTCTAACTAGTTTCGTTTTTGATAATTAGTAGTACCCCTCCATACACACACATATTCACTAATTTACACCAGTTTCATTCTAACTAGTTTGGTTTTGACAATTAGTAGTACCCCTCCATACACACACACATTCACTAATTTACACCAGTTTCTTTCTAACTATTTTGATTTTGACAATTAGTAGTACCCCTCCATACACACACACATTCACTAATTTACACCAGTTTCTTTCTAACTAGTTTGGTTTTGACAATTAGTAGTACCCCTCCATACACACACATAGTCAATAATTTACACCAGTTTTTTCTAACTAGTTTCGTTTTTGATAAATAGTAGTACCCCTCCATACACACACATATTCACTAATTTACACCAGTTTCTTTCTAACTAGTTTGGTTTTGACAATTAGTAGTACCCTCCATACACACACACATTCACTAATTTACACCAGTTTCTTTCTAACTATTTTGGTTTTGACAATTAGTAGTACCCTCCATACACACACACATTCACTAATTTACACCAGTTTCTTTCCAACCAGTTTGGTTTTGACAATTAGTATTACCCCTCCATACACACACATAGTCAGTAATTTACACCAGTTTCTTTCTAACTAGTTTGGTTTTTCACAATTAGTAGTACCCCCTCCATACACACACACATTCACTACTTTACACCAGTTTCTTTCCAACCAGTTATGTTTTTGACAATTAGTAGTACCCCCTCCATACACACACATTTTCACTTACTTACACCAGTTTCTTTCCAACAAGTTTGGTTTTGTCAATTAGTAGTACCCACTCCATACACACACAGTTTCATTCAGTAATTTACACCAGTTTCTTTCTAACTAGTTTGGTTTTGACAATTAGTAGTACCCCATCCATACACACACACATTCACTACTTTTCACCAGTTTCTTTCTAACTAGTTTGGTTTTGACAATTAGTAGTACCCCTCCATACACACACACATTTACTAATTTACACCAGTTTCTCTCTAACTAGTTTGGTTTTGACAATTAGTAGTACCCCTCCATACACACACGCATTCACTAATTTAAACCAGTTTCTTTCTAACTAGTTTGGTTTTGACAATTAGTAGTACCCCTCCATACACACACACAATTCACTAATTTACACCAGTTTCTCTCTAACTAGTTTGGTTTTTGACAATTAGTAGTACCCCCCTCCATACACACACGCATTCACTAATTTAAATCAGTTTCTTTCTAACTATTTTGGTTTTTGACAATTAGTAGTACCCCTCCATACACACACACATTCACTAATTTACACCAGTTTCTCTCTAACTAGTTTGGTTTTTGACAATTAGTAGTACCCCCCTCCATACACACACGCATTCACTAATTTACACCAGTTTCTTTTTAACTAGTTTGGTTTTTGACAATTAGTAGTTCCCTTCTACATACACACACATATTCACTAATTTACACCAGTTTCTTTCTAACTAGTTTGGTTTTTGACAATTAGTAGTACCCCTCCATACACACACATTCACTAATTTACACCAGTTTCTTTCAAACTAGTTTGGTTTTTGACAATTAGTAGTACCCCCTGCATACACTCACACATTCACTAATTTACACAAGTTTCTTTTTAACTAGTTTGGTTTTTGAGAATTAGTAGTACCCCCTCCATACACTCACACATTCACTAATTTACACAAGTTTCTTTCTAAATAGTTTGGTTTTGACAATTACTAGTACCCACCTCCATACACACACACATTCACTAATTTACACCAGTTTCTTTTTACTAGTTTGGTTTTTGACAATTAGTAGTACCTTCCTCCATACACACATACATTCACTAATTTACACCAGTTTTTTTCTAACTAGTTTCGTTTTTGATAATTAATAGTACCCCCTCAATACACACACATATTCACTAATTTACACCAGTTTCTTTCCAACCAGTTTCGTTTTTGACAATTAGTAGTACCCTTCTCCATACACAAACACATTCACTAATTTACACCAGTTTCTTTCTAACTAGTTTGGTTTTGACAATTAGTAGTACCCCTCCATACACACACACATTCACTAATTTACACCAGTTTCTTTCTAACTAGTTTGGTTTTGACAATTAGTAGTACCCCTCCATACACACACATATTCACTAATTTACACCAGTTTCTTTCTAACTATTTTGATTTTTGACAATTAGTAGTACCCTCCATACACCCACACATTCACTAATTTACACCAGTTTCTTTCTCACTAGTTTGGTTTTGACAATTAGTAGTTCCCTTCTACATACACACACATATTCACTAATTTACACCAGTTTCTATCTAACTAGTTTGGTTTTGACAATTAGTAGTACCCCTCCATACACACACATTCACTAATTTACACCACTTTCTTTCAAACTAGTTTGGTTTTTCAAAATTAGTAGTACCCCCTCCATACACACACAAATTCAGTAATTTACACCAGTTTTTTTCCAACCAGTTTGGTTTTTGACAATTAGTAGTACCCCCTCCATACACTCACACATTCACTAATTTACACAAGTTTCTTTCTAAATAGTTTGGTTTTGACAATTAGTAGTACCCACCTCCATACACACACAAAATTCACTAATTTACACCAGTTTCTTTCTAACTAGTTTGGTTTTGACAATTAGTAGTACTATCCTCCATACACACACACATTCACTAATTTACACCAGTTTTTTCTAACTAGTTTGGTTTTGATAATTAGTAGTACTACCTCCATACACACACACATTCCAATTTACACAGTTTTTTCTAACTAGTTTCGTTTTGATAATTAGTAGTACATACACACACATATTCACTAATTTACACCAGTTTCTTTCTAACTATTTTGGTTTTGACAATAAGTAGTACCCCTCCATACACACACACATTCACTAATTTACACCAGTTTCTTTCCAACCAGTTTGGTTTTGACAATTAGTAGTACCCCTCCATACACACACACATAGTCAATAATTTACACCAGTTTTTTTCTAACTAGTTTCGTTTTTGATAATTAGTAGTACCCCCTCCATACACACACATATTCACTAATTTACACCAGTTTCTTTCCAACCAGTTTGGTTTTTGACAATTAGTAGTACCCCCCTCCATACACAAACACGTTCACTAATTTACACCAGTTTCTTTCTAACTAGTTTGGTTTTGACAATTAGTAGTACCCCTCCATACACACTCACATTCACTAATTTACACCAGTTTCTTTCAAACTAGTTTGGTTTTTGACAATTAGTAGTACCCCCTGCACACACTCACACATTCACTAATTTACACAAGTTTCTTTTTAACTAGTTTGGTTTTTGAGAATTAGTAGTACCCCCTCCATACACTCACACATTCACTAATTTACACAAGTTTCTTTCTAAATAGTTTGGTTTTTGACAATTAGTAGTACCCACCTCCATACACACACACATTCACTAATTTACACCAGTTTCTTTTTACTAGTTTGGTTTTTGACAATTAGTAGTACCTTCCTCCATACACACATACATTCACTAATTTACACCAGTTTTTTTCTAACTAGTTTCGTTTTTGATAATTAGTAGTACCCCCTCAATACACACACATATTCACTAATTTACACCAGTTTCTTTCCAACCAGTTTCGTTTTTGACAATTAGTAGTACCCCCCTCCATACACAAACACATTCACTAATTTACACCAGTTTCTTTCTAACTAGTTTGGTTTTTGACAATTAGTAGTACCCCCTCCATACACACACACATTCACTAATTTACACAAGTTTCTTTCTAACTAGTTTGGTTTTTGACAATTAGTAGTACCCCCCTCCATACACACACGCATTCACTAACTTAAATCAGATTCTTTCTAACTATTTTGATTTTTGACAATTAGTAGTACCTTTCCATACACCCACACATTCACTAATTTACACCAGTTTCTTTCTCACTAGTTTGGTTTTTGACAATTAGTAGTTCCCTTCTACATACACACACATATTCACTAATTTACACCAGTTTCTATCTAACTAGTTTGGTTTTTGACAATTAGTAGTACCCCTCCATACACACACATTCACTAATTTACACCACTTTCTTTCAAACTAGTTTGGTTTTTCAAAATTAGTAGTACCCCCTCCATACACACACACATTCAGTAATTTACACCAGTTTTTTTCCAACCAGTTTGGTTTTTGACAATTAGTAGTACCCCATCCATACACACACACATTCACTACTTTTCACCACTTTCTTTTTAACTAGTTTGGTTTTTGAGAATTAGTAGCACCCCCTCCATACACTCACACATTCACTAATTTACACAAGTTTCTTTCTAAATAGTTTGGTTTTTGACAATTAGTAGTACCCACCTCCATACACACACACATTCACTAATTTACACCAGTTTTTTTCTAACTAGTTTCGTTTTTGATAATTAGTAGTACCCCCTCCATACACACACATATTCACTAATTTACACCAGTTTCTTTCTAACTATTTTGGTTTTTGACAATAAGTAGTACCCCTCCATACACACACACATTCACTAATTTACACCAGTTTCTTTCCAACCAGTTTGGTTTTTGACAATTAGTAGTACCCCCTCCATACACACACATAGTCAATAATTTACACCAGTTTTTTCCAACTAGTTTCGTTTTTGATAATTAGTAGTACCCCTCCATACACACACATTTCACTAATTTACACCAGTTTCTTTCCAACTAGTTTGGTTTTGACAATTAGTAGTACCCCCTCCATACACAAACACATTCACTAATTTACACCAGTTTCTTTCTAACTAGTTTGGTTTTGACAATTAGTAGTACCCCTCCATACACACACACATTCACTAATTTACACCAGTTTCTTTCTAACTATTTTGGTTTTGACAATTAGTAGTACCCCTCCATACACACACACATTCACTAATTTACACCAGTTTCTTTCTAACTAGTTTGTTTTTGACAATTAGTAGTACCCCTCCATACACACACACATTCACTAATTTACACCAGTTTCTTTCCAACTAGTTTGGTTTTGACAATTAGTAGTACCCCTCCATACACACACACACATTCACTAATTTACACCAGTTTCTTTCCAACTAGTTTGGTTTTGACAATTAGTAGTACCCATTCCATACACACACACATTCACACCAGTTTCTTTCCAACCAGTTTGGTTTTGACAATTAGTACCCCACCATACACACACACATTCACTAATTTACACCAGTTTCTTTCCAACTAGTTTGGTTTTGACAATTAGTAGTTCCTTCTACATACACACACACATTCACTAATTTACACCAGTTTCTTTCTAACTAGTTTGGTTTTTGACAATTAGTAGTACCCCTCCATACACACACGCATTCACTAATTTAAATCAGTTTCTTTCTAACTATTTTGGTTTTGACAATTAGTAGTACCTTTCCATACACACACACATTCACTAATTTACACCAGTTTCTTTTAACTAGTTTGGTTTTGACAATTAGTAGTTCCCTTCTACATACACACACATATTCAATAATTTACACCAGTTTCTTTCCTAACTAGTTTGGTTTTGACAATTAGTAGTACCCCTCCATACACACACATTCACTAATTTACACCAGTTTCTTTCAAACTAGTTTGGTTTTTGACAATTAGTAGTACACCCTGCATACACTCACACATTCACTAATTTACACAAGTTTCTTTTTAACTAGTATGGTTTTTGACAATTAGTAGTACCCCCTCCACACACACACACATTCACTAATTTACACCAGTTTCTTTCTAACTATTTTGGTTTTTGACAATAAGTAGTACCCCTCCATACACACACACATTCACTAATTTACACCAGTTTCTTTCTAACTATTTTAGTTTTTGACAATTAGTAGTACCCCCTCCATACACACACACATTCACTAATTTACACCAGTTTCTTTCTAACTATTTTGGTTTTTGACAATTAGTAGTACCCCTCCATACACACTCACATTCACTAATTTACACCAGTTTCTTTCCAACCAGTTTGGTTTTTGACAATTAGTAGTACCCCCTCCATACACACACACATTCACTACTTTACACCAGTTTCTTTCCAACTAGTTTGGTTTTTGACAATTAGTAGTTCCCTTCTACATACACACACATATTCACTAATTTACACCAGTTTCTTTCAAACTAGTTTGGTTTTTGACAATTAGTAGTACCCCCTCCATACACTCACACATTCACTAATTTACACCAGTTTCTTTCTAACTATTTTGGTTTTTGACAATTAGTAGTACCCCCTCCATACACACACACATTCACTAATTTACACCGGTTTCTTTCTAACTATTTTGGTTTTGACAATTAGTAGTACCCCATCCATACACACACACATTCACTAATTTACACCAGTTTCTTTCCAACTAGTTTGGTTTTGACAATTAGTAGTACCCCTCCATACACACACATAGTCAATAATTTACACCAGTTTTTTCCAACTAGTTTCGTTTTTGATAATTAGTAGTACCCCCTCCATACACACACATATTCACTAATTTACACCAGTTTCTTTCCAACCAGTTTGGTTTTTGACAATTAGTAGTACCCCCCTCCATACACAAACACATTCACTAATTTACACCAGTTTCTTTCTAACTAGTTTGGTTTTGACAATTAGTAGTACCCCTCCATACACACACACATTCACTAATTTACACCAGTTTCTTTCTAACTATTTTGGTTTTGACAATTAGTAGTACCCTCCATACACACACACATTCACTACTTTACACCAGTTTCTTTCCAACCAGTTTGTTTTTGACAATTAGTAGTACCCCTCCATACACACACATATTCACTTATTTACACCAGTTTCTTTCCAACTAGTTTGGTTTTGTCAATTAGTAGTACCCATTCCATACACACACACATTCAGTAATTTACACCAGTTTCTTTCCAACCAGTTTGGTTTTGACAATTAGTAGTACCCCATCCATACACACACACATTCAGTAATTTACACCAGTTTCTTTCCAACCAGTTTGGTTTTGACAATTAGTAGTACCCCTCCATCCACACACACATTCACTAATTTACACCAGTTTCTTTCTAACTAGTTTTGTTTTGACAATTAGTAGTACCCCTCCATACACACACGCATTCACTAATTTAAATCAGTTTCTTTCTAACTATTTTGGTTTTGACAATTAGTAGTACCCCTCCATACACACACATTCACTAATTTACACCAGTTTCTTTTTAACTAGTTTGGTTTTGACAATTAGTAGTTTCCTTCTACATACACACACATATTCAATAATTTACACCAGTTTCTTTCTAACTAGTTTGGTTTTGACAATTAGTAGTACCCTCCATACACACACATTCACTAATTTACACCAGTTTCTTTCAAACTAGTTTGGTTTTGACAATTAGTAGTACACCCTGCATACACTCACACATTCACTAATTTACACAAGTTTCTTTTAACTAGTATGGTTTTGACAATTAGTAGTACCCCTCCACACACACACACATTCACTAATTTACACCAGTTTCTTTCTAACTATTTTGGTTTTTGACAATAAGTAGTACCCCTCCATACACACACACATTCACTAATTTACACCAGTTTCTTTCTAACTATTTTGGTTTTTGACAATTAGTAGTACCCCCTCCATACACACACACATTCACTAATTTACACCAGTTTCTTTCTAACTAGTTTGGTTTTGACAATTAGTAGTACCCTCCATACACACACATTCACTAATTTACACCAGTTTCTTTCAAACTAGTTTGGTTTTGACAATTAGTAGTACACCCTGCATACACTCACACATTCACTAATTTACACAAGTTTCTTTTTTAACTAGTATGGTTTTGACAATTAGTAGTACCCCTCCACACACACACACATTCACTAATTTACACCAGTTTCTTTCTGACTATTTTGGTTTTGACAATAAGTAGTACCCCTCCATACACACACATTCACTAATTTACACCAGTTTCTTTCTAACTATTTTGGTTTTGACAATTAGTAGTACCCCTCCATACACACACACATTCACTAATTTACACCAGTTTCTTTCTAACTATTTTGGTTTTGACAATTAGTAGTACCCCTCCATACACACTCACATTCACTAATTTACACCAGTTTCTTTCCAACCAGTTTGGTTTTGACAATTAGTAGTACCCCTCCATACACACACACATTCACTACTTTACACCAGTTTCTTTCCAACTAGTTTGGTTTTGACAATTAGTAGTTCCTTCTACATACACACACATATTCACTAATTTACACCAGTTTCTTTCCAACCAGTTTGGTTTTGACAATTAGTAGTACCCCTCCATACACTCACACATTCACTAATTTACACCAGTTTCTTTCTAACTATTTTGGTTTTGACAATTAGTAGTACCCCTCCATACACACACACATTCACTAATTTACACCGGTTTCTTTCTAACTATTTTGGTTTTGACAATTAGTAGTACCCCATCCATACACACACACATTCACTTATTTACACCAGTCTCTTTCCAACCAGTTTCGTTTTTTGACAATTAGTAGTACCCTCCATCCACCCTCACATTCACTAATTTACACCAGTTTCTTTCCAACCAGTTTGGTTTTGACAATTAGTAGTACCCCTCCATACACTCACACATTCACTAATTTACACCAGTTTCTTTCTAACTAGTTTGTTTTTGACAATTAGTAGTATCCACACACACATTCACAATTTACACCAGTTTCTTTCCAACCAGTTTGGTTTTGACAATTAGTATACACACACACATTCACTAATTTACACCAGTTTCTTTCCAACCAGTTTGGTTTTGATAATTAGTAGTACCCACCTCCATGCACACACATATTCACTAATTTACACCAGTCTCTTTCCAACCAGTTTGGTTTTAACAATTAGTAGTACCCCCATCCATACACTCACATATTCACTTATTTACACCAGTCTCTTTCCAACCAGTTTCGTTTTTTTGACAATTAGTAATCCACCTCCATACACACACACATTCAGTAATTTACACCAGTTTCTTTCTAACTAGTTTGGTTTTTGACAATTAGTAGTACCCCATCCATACACACACACATTCACTTATTTACACCAGTCTCTTTCCAACCAGTTTCGTTTTGACAATTAGTAGTATCCACCTCCATACACACACACACATTCAGTAATTTACACCAGTTTCTTTCTAACTAGTTTGGTTTTGACAATTAGTAGTACCCCATCCATACACACACACATTCACTAATTTACACCAGTTTCTTTCCAACCAGTTTGGTTTTGACAATTAGTAGTACCCCTCCATACACACACATATTCACTTATTTACACCAGTTTCTTTCCAACCAGTTTGGTTTTGACAATTAATAGTACCCCTCCATACACACACACATTCACTAATTTACACCAGTTTTTTTCTAACTAGTTTGGTTTTGACAATTAGTAGTACCCCTCCATACACACACCCATTCACTAATTTACACCAGTTTCTCTCTAACTAGTTTGGTTTTACAATTAATAGTACCCCTCCATACACACACACACATTCACTACTTTTCACCAGTTTCTTTCCAACCAGTTTGGTTTTGACAATTAGTAGTACCCCTCCATACACACACACATTCACTAATTTACACCACTTTTTTTAATAACTAGTTTGGTTTTGACAATTAGTAGTACCCCTCCATACACACACACATTCACTAATTTACACCACTTTTTTTAATAACTAGTTTGGTTTTGACAATTAGTAGTACCCCTCCATACACACACTTATTCACTAATTTTCACCAGTTTCTTTCTAACTAGTTTGGTTTTGCAATGAGATCATCTCTATTTCTTCAAGCAAAACTACACCGGATTCTCTACTAACGTCACTGCGGGACAATCGTACCTCGGAATAACGTTTTCTCGCACAAAGTCCCTTTTGGCTCTCTATTATGTCCACCGTGAGGTAATCGAACCATGTATTTTAACGTTGGAAAACCATAAACTTAGCGCTGTCCCTCCGGGTAACATTTTATAATAACAGGTTTAATCGGAGTTTTTTTCAACCGTAAGTTACATAGAATAATGATGCCTCTTGCACACGCACATGGCTCACTCGTTTAATACAGAAATGATTATACGTACTTTTGATAGTGCACATAATCTACAGAGAAAGTGTGCCCTCATGGAAAAGAACCTAGTAAATACTCACAATAGTGTTACGAAAATAATTTATAAAATAACAATTTTAACTTTTGTTTGAACACCCGTTTCGATACCCGAGGGGCAACAGTAAGTCTACGGACTTATAACGCTAAAATCTGAGTTTCTATTCCAGACGGCGGACATATCAGATGACGTTATTTAGCTTTACTTCAAAACCACACTCAGTTGGTTCGAGTTTTGTTTCCTACCGTGTGCTCACTGTACGTGGTTCGAATTACAGACAATGTTACATGTTAAATTCGAACAGTATCACGCGTTCCAGCAACTCGCGACTTGTTAGAAACTTTTCACTTTTGAGGTATCAGTATTTAAGTCTTGTAGACCTGGAAAGGTCACTTCTTCCTTCCTACAGCACTTGGTTAATTTCTTTTCAGTATTGATTTAATTACCACAAGAGGGCCAGCGTTTTACTCTTATCCCTTTCAGGGCTATGTCCATGTTTGTAATTATATTAATATTGTTGTAGTGAATGGGCAGTGGCCAGATTATAAACCTTTGACGCTTAAAGTTTGTTTTTTGAATTTCACGAGTACTATCTGCTCCAGTCGCCCCTAATTTAACAGCGTAAGATTAGAAGGAAGACAGCCAGTCACCACCAGCCACCACCAACGCTTGACATACTCTTTTACCAACGAATAGTGTGATTGACCTAACATTATAACACCCCATGGCTGAAAGGGCGTGTATATTTGGTAGGATGGGATTCGAACTAGTGATCCTAGCATTGCTGGTTAAGCGCCCTAACCATCTCGCCATGCTGGACTTGTTTAAAGTATTTGTTACGGAATCGTAATATATGTAGCCATCAAATATTACAGAGCTGAAGTTTTAGCTTATTTCCGAAAACAACAACAATAAAGAAAAACTTATTACAACTTTGTCTCACAAGGTGCGAGATGATTAATTGAATATGTTAAACTTTTTCTAAACGTTGTATGAAATGATAAGATCAGCGTTCGAGTTTTGTCGGATTTTACTTGGAGCGATCTGCATGACGTGCGTGATTATTTAATATCTTTTACATTACCGAACACGAATTCTGTTAGCACATTGTCTCCCAAATTCAAGTTTTATATTACACGCAGTCTTCTGACCATACTTCAATAGACCCTCTTTCTTTACAACGTATATTGATTTAAGCTTCATTGTTGTATTAGTACATGCAAGTATTGGATATTATGGAGACTACAATAAAACACTCCTTATTGAGGGATTAAAAGACCTCTCATGGTTCACAAAGTTCAGTTCTATTTCTCGTCTCCTCCGTTATCCTTAGTTACTTCCACATCCGCCACTTGAAACCTGAGCAGCTGTTCCAAGTTTGGGCCATTAAATTGTGAGTGGGAGGTATCAACAACCTGTATGCCTGAGTGGGAGTAGTACCACAGACCTAAAACCCACTCACAGTCTCCCATCATGTCTGGATGACCTCCTGGGCGCACTCTACCACCTCAGCCCCGTGTTCTCCTGCCAAGTTTGATCCTACTTGGATACGCCAATTTTACGAGATAAAGTACACGATAATAACCAGTTATTTATTTTTTATTATTTCTGTATATGGAAGAAAATATTATTCCACAACGATCTTCAGGCGACAAATGGCAGCTAGGACGTGGGGTTAAGCACGTATGCTCATTATGTGTTCCCTTCTCTGCACATATCTCTGTTACCTAGGATACACTACATACTATCCTTGCCATGCAGCTTGTGTCCCAGTTGTGTCTCTATCCTAACTGATTATTTACGTTTCCATTATTAGGCCATAACGTGAAATTATGCGATGAAATATAAAATACACACGTGTATATTTACATATTAACTTACTTTTCTCTCTAACAACCATATTACCTTTCGGAGCCCGTAACAACACACGCACACAACAGTTAAAATAACGATTTTGAAACTTAAACAACCCGAACTGAATATTTTACTTGTTGCGTGTTATAAATCTGTACATTTAATTATGATAAATGTTGATCCTAAGAATTAGGAAATTATAATTTCTGATACCTAACTGCTGCTGGTATTGAAATAATAGTTAAATCAGGAAAAGTACCCGCACACGTGTGTGTCCGTGTCGGACGGTGGAAGCGAAGGTCGTTGGTGTGTGAGGTAAGGTGCATGCGAGATACGAACGTAGTAATCTATGGGATCGGGGGACAAGTCCTTCGGAAAGGGCCCGGCATGGCCAGGTGGATTAAGGCGTGCGACTCGTAATCTGAGGGTCTTGGGTTCGCATCCCCGTCGCACCAAACATGCTCGCCTTTTCAGCTGTAGGGGCGTTATAATGTGACGGTCAATCCCACTATTCGTTGGTAAAAGAGTAGCCCAAGAGTTGGCGGTGGGTGGAGATGACTAGCTGCCTTCTCTCTAGTCTTACACTGCTAAATTAGGGACGGCTAGCGCAGATAGCCCTCGTGTAGCTTTGTGTGAAATTCTAACACAAACTGATCCTGTCATCACATCTGGATCACGGTACTGCCTCCTTCTTCTAGCCTGCCCTCTGGCTCCTATACCTATGTTCTTATTAAAATATTCATTGTTATAAAATCAAAATAAGTCTAGAAATACGAATATTCTATTTATGTCAAGCTTCCATGTTTTAATCAGCAGAGTCAACACAGCAAAAGTAATTCTCTGTGTCTAAAAAAACAACAACATCGTCATTTGTCATGTAACGTGTCACGTGATAAAAGTAGAACCCCAAGGAGTGGTTTTAATGTTCAAAATACACACCAGCTGAAACACGTTAATTTGAAATTAAAATATGCAGCTACTCCGAACTAACCTCATTACGAAACGCTGACGTGTTAGATCACTGTGTAGTTTCATAACGACCTGCTTACGTGACTTACTAATTACAGACCCACATGAGTCATTTTTATGGCTTTTGAAAACGTTTAAATCACAGAAATCTGTCGTCTTAGGGAAGTCCCTATTCACGTGACACTCGAGGGGGATAAACAATAGAATAATTGCTCTGCTCTTTGTAAGAACAGATTCACATTTAACAAGTATTGTAAAGAAAAACCTAGCCCTAGTGAGGTTTGTTTTTAAGTATAAACATGACAGAGTTTTATCACAAACTGACGAAAAATATAATTAGGTACACAACACGTCAAGTGTGTTTGTTTGTTTGTTTTTAAATTTCGCGCAAAGTTACAAGTCCTTGATCAAGCAGTGTAAGACTAGAGGGAAGGCAGCTGGTCATCACCAACCACCGCCAACTCTTGAGCTACTCTTCTACAACGCCCTCACGGTTGAAAGGGCAAGAGTGTTTGATGTGACATGGATTCGAACCCGTGATCTTCATATTACGAGTCCAGCGCCCCGAACAACTTGGCCATCGTGAGCCCAACATGTTTTTTTTTCCCCTAGGCGAGATGTGTTTAGCGCTTATCAGAGTCGGATACAGGAGTTTGAAAAACAGATTAAAATTCCTACATCAGGAAAATAATTTGAATATATAAGATGTAAGTATTCGTAAAAATATAAGTGATTCTTCAAGCACTTGTTAATTAATAAAATACACTATTTTGCCAATTTTCATTAGAGCAGAGCCACATTGAGCCTGTAACTGTGACAGGGGATCGAACTGCAAATTATGGCCATTTTAACTCCATAAATTAACCCTGTATCCCCGTGAGACAATAAAATATGTAGTAATTATTCTTCTAAAACAAGGGATATATCGTACGTTTTCCACCACTTTCATATAGCAGCAGCCAATGGGGCATATCCCCTTTGAAAGACAATTAAAATAAATGTATGTACATCTTATGTACATGCCGATTCATCATGCCCGTCTTTGATTTGTATTAATTTGGAAATTAATTCATTCAATCGTGGGGTAAACAGATGTGACTGGTAAAATTTATATAACCCCCGGTAGTACAGAAACTTGAAGTGTTTCTACCATTCACACAGGATATGTAGTACAGAAACTTGAAGTGTTTCTACCATTCACACAGGATATGTAGTACAGAAACTTGAAGTGTTTGTACCATTCATTCAGGATATGTAGTACAGAAACTTGAAGTGTTTGTACCATTCACACAGGATATGTAGTACAGAAACTTGAAGTGTTTCTACCATTCACACAGGATATGTAGTACAGAAACTTGAAGTGTTTGTACCATTCACACAGGATATGTAGTACAGAAACTTGAAGTGTTTGTACCATTCACACAGGATATGTAGTACAGAAACTTCAAGTTTGTACCATTCACACAGGATATGTAGTACAGAAACTTAAAGTGTTTCTACCATTCACACAGGATATGTAGTACAGAAACTTGAAGTGTTTGTACCATTCACACAGGATATGTAGTACAGAAACTTGAAGTGTTTCTACCATTCACACAGGATATGTAGTACAGAAACTTGAAGTTTGTACCATTCACACAGGATATGTAGTACAGAAACTTAAAGTGTTTGTACCATTCACACAGGATATGTAGTACAGAAACTTAAAGTTTGTACCATTCACACATGATATGTCGTACAGAAACTTGAAGTGTTTGTACCATTCACAAAGGATATGTAGTACAGAAACTTGAAGTGTTTGTACCATTCACACAGAATATGTAGTACAGAAACTTGAAGTTTGTACCATTCACACAGGATATGTAGTACAGAAACTTGAAGTGTTTGTACCATTCACACAGGATATGTAGTACAGAAACTTGAAGTGTTTGTACCATTCACACAGGATATGTAGTACAGAAACTTGAAGTTTGTACCATTCACACAGGATATGTAGTACAGAAACTTAAAGTGTTTGTACCATTCACACAGGATATGTAGTACAGAAACTTGAAGTTTGTACCATTCACACATGATATGTCATTACAGAAACTTGAAGTGTTTGTACCATTCACACAGGATATGTAGTACAGAAACTTGAAGTGTTTGTACCATTCACACAGGATATGTAGTACAAAACTTGAAGTGTTTGTACCATTCACACAGGATATGTAGTACAGAAACTTGAAGTGTTTGTACCATTCATACAGGATATGTAGTACAGAAACTTGAAGTGTTTCTACCATTCACACAGGATATGTAGTACAGAAACTTGAAGTGTTTGTACCATTCACACAGGATACCATTCACACAGGATATGTAGTACAGAAACTTAAAATGTTTGTACCATTCATACACGATATGTAGTACAGGAACTTGAAGTGTTTGTACCATTCACACAGGATATGTGGTACAGAAACTTAAAATGTTTGTACCATTCATACAGGATATGTAGTACAGAAACTTGAAGTGTTTGTACCATTCACACAGGATATGTAGTACAGAAACTTGAAGTGTTTGTACCATTCACACAGGATATGTAGTACAGAAACTTAAAGTGTTTGTACCATTCACACAGGATATGTAGTACAGAAACTTGAAGTGTTTGTACCATTCACACAGGATATGTAGTACAGAAACTTGAAGTGTTTGTACCATTCACACAGAATATGTAGTACAGAAACTTAAAGTGTTTGTACCATTCATACAGGATATGTAGTACAGAAACTTGAAGTGTTTGTACCATTCACACAGGATATGTAGTACAGAAACTTGAAGTGTTTGTACCATTCACACAGGATATGTAGTACAGAAACTTGAAGTGTTTGTACCATTCACACAGGATATGTAGTACAGAAACTTGAAGTGTTTGTACCATTCACACAGGATATGTAGTACAGAAACTTGAAGTGTTTGTACCATTCACACAGGATATGTAGTACAGAAACTTGAAGTGTTTGTACCACACACACAGGATATGTAGTACAGAAACTTAAAGTGTTTGTACCATTCATACAGGATATGTAGTACAGAAACTTGAAGTGTTTGTACCATTCACACAGGATATGTAGTACAGAAACTTAAAATGTTTGTACCATTCATACAGGATATGTAGTACAGAAACTTGAAGTGTTTGTACCATTCACACAGGATATGTAGTACAGAAACTTAAAATGTTTGTACCATTCACACAGGATATGTAGTACAGAAACTTGAAGTGTTTGTACAATTCACACAGGATATGTAGTACAGAAACTTGAAGTTTGTACCATTCATACAGGATATGTAGTACAGAAACTTGAAGTGTTTGTACCATTCACACAGGATATGTAGTACAGAAACTTGAAGTGTTTGTACAATTCACACAGGATATGTAGTACAGAAACTTAAAATGTTTGTACCATTCATACAGGATATGTAGTACAGAAACTTGAAGTGTTTGTACCATTCACACAGGATATGTAGTACAGAAACTTAAAATGTTTGTACCATTCATACAGGATATGTAGTACAGAAACTTGAAGTGTTTGTACCATTCATACAGGATATGTAGTACAGAAACTTGAAGTGTTTGTACCATTCACACAGAATATGTAGTACAGGAAACTTAAAGTGTTTGTACCATTCACACAGGATATGTAGTACAGAAACTTAAAGTGTTTGTACCATTCACACAGGATATGTAGTACAGAAACTTGAAGTGTTTGTACCATTCACACAGGATATGTAGTACAGAAACTTAAAATGTTTGTACCACTTACACTCGATATGTATTATAGAAACTCAAAATGCTTGTACCATTCACACAGGATATGTAGTAGAGAAACTCAAAATGTTTGTACCATTCATACAGGATATGTAGTACAGAAACTTGAAGTTTGTACCATTCATACAGGATATGTAGTACAGAAACTTGAAGTGTTTGTACCATTCACACAGGATATGTAGTACAGAAACTTGAAGTGTTTGTACCATTCACACAGGATATGTAGTACAGAAACTTCAAGTTTGTACCATTCACACAGGATATGTAGTACAGAAACTTAAAGTGTTTCTACCATTCACACAGGATATGTAGTACAGAAACTTGAAGTGTTTGTACCATTCACACAGGATATGTAGTACAGAAACTTGAAGTGTTTCTACCATTCACACAGGATATGTAGTACAGAAACTTGAAGTTTGTACCATTCACACAGGATATGTAGTACAGAAACTTAAAGTGTTTGTACCATTCACACAGGATATGTAGTACAGAAACTTGAAGTGTTTGTACCATTCACACAGGATATGTAGTACAGAAACTTGAAGTGTTTGTACCATTCACACAGGATATGTAGTACAGAAACTTGAAGTGTTTGTACCATTCACACAGGATATGTAGTACAGAAACTTGAAGTGTTTGTACCATTCACACAGGATATGTAGTACAGAAACTTGAAGTGTTTGTACCATTCACACAGGATATGTAGTACAGAAACTTGAAGTGTTGTACCATTCACACAGGATATGTAGTACAGAAACTTAAAGTGTTTGTACCATTCACACAGGATATGTAGTACAGAAACTTGAAGTTTGTACCATTCACACAGGATATGTAGTACAGAAACTTGAAGTGTTTGTACCATTCACACAGGATATGTAGTACAGAAACTTGAAGTGTTGTACCATTCACACAGGATATGTAGTACAGAAACTTAAAGTGTTTGTACCATTCACACAGGATATGTAGTACAGAAACTTAAAGTTTGTACCATTCACACAGGATATGTAGTACAGAAACTTGAAGTGTTTGTACCATTCACACAGGATATGTAGTACAGAAACTTGAAGTGTTTGTACCATTCACACAGGATATGTAGTACAGAAACTTGAAGTTTTGTACCATTCACACAGGATATGTAGTACAGAAACTTGAAGTGTTTGTACCATTCACACAGGATATGTAGTACAGAAACTTGAAGTGTTTGTACCATTCACACAGGATATGTAGTACAGAAACTTAAAATGTTTGTACCATTCATACAGGATATGTAGTACAGAAACTTGAAGTGTTTGTACCATTCACACAGGATATGTAGTACAGAAACTTGAAGTGTTTGTACCATTCACACAGGATATGTAGTACAGAAACTTAAAGTGTTTGTACCATTCACACAGGATATGTAGTACAGAAACTTGAAGTGTTTGTACCATTCACACAGGATATGTAGTACAGAAACTTGAAGTGTTTGTACCATTCACACATGGGATATGTAGTACAGAAACTTAAAGTGTTTGTACCATTCACACAGGATATGTAGTACAGAAACTTGAAGTGTTTGTACCATTCACACAGGATATGTAGTACAGAAACTTGAAGTGTTTGTACCATTCACACAGGATATGTAGTACAGAAACTTGAAGTGTTTGTACCATTCACACAGGATATGTAGTACAGAAACTTGAAGTGTTTGTACCATTCACACAGGATATGTAGTACAGAAACTTAAAATGTTTGTACCATTCATACAGGATATGTAGTACAGAAACTTGAAGTGTTTGTACCATTCACACAGGATATGTAGTACAGAAACTTAAAATGTTTGTACCATTCATACAGGATATGTAGTACAGAAACTTGAAGTGTTTGTACCATTCACACAGGATATGTAGTACAGAAACTTAAAATGTTTGTACCATTCACACAGGATATGTAGTACAGAAACTTGAAGTGTTTGTACCATTCACACAGGATATGTAGTACAGAAACTTAAAATGTTTGTACCATTCACACAGGATATGTAGTACAGAAACTTGAAGTGTTTGTACCATTCACACAGGATATGTAGTACAGAAACTTGAAGTTTGTACCATTCATACAGGATATGTAGTACAGAAACTTGAAGTGTTTGTACCATTCACACAGGATATGTAGTACAGAAACTTGAAGTGTTTGTACCATTCACACAGGATATGTAGTACAGAAACTTAAAATGTTTGTACCATTCATACAGGATATGTAGTACAGAAACTTGAAGTGTTTGTACCATTCATACAGGATATGTAGTACAGAAACTTGAAGTGTTTGTACCATTCACACAGAATATGTAGTACAGAAACTTAAAGTGTTTGTACCATTCACACAGGATATGTAGTACAGAAACTTAAAGTGTTTGTACCATTCACACAGGATATGTAGTACAGAAACTTGAAGTGTTTGTACCATTCACACAGGATATGTAGTACAGAAACTTAAAATGTTTGTACCACTTACACTCGATATGTATTATAGAAACTCAAAATGCTTGTACCATTCACACAGGATATGTAGTAGAGAAACTCAAAATGTTTGTACCATTCATACAGGATATGTAGTACAGAAACTTGAAGTTTGTACCATTCATACAGGATATGTAGTACAGAAACTTGAAGTGTTTGTACCATTCACACAGGATATGTAGTACAGAAACTTGAAGTGTTTGTACCATTCACACAGGATATGTAGTACAGAAACTTAAAATGTTTGTACCATTCATACAGGATATGTAGTACAGAAACTTGAAGTGTTTGTACCATTCACACAGGATATGTAGTACAGAAACTCAAAATGTTTGTACCATTCATACAGGATATGTAGTACAGAAACTTGAAGTGTTTGTACCATTCACACAGGATATGTAGTACAGAAACTTGAAGTTTGTACCATTCATACAGGATATGTAGTACAGAAACTTGAAGTGTTTGTACCATTCACACAGGATATGTAGTACAGAAACTTAAAATGTTTGTACCATTTACACAGGATATGTATTACAGAAACTTGAAGTGTTTGTACCATTCACACAGGATATGTAGTACAAAATGCTTGTACCATTCACACAGGATATGTAGTAGAGAAACTCAAAATGTTTGTACCATTCACACAGGATATGTAGTACAGAAACTTGAAGTTTGTACCATTCATACAGGATATGTAGTACAGAAACTTGAAGTGTTTGTACCATTCACACAGGATATGTAGTACAGAAACTTGAAGTGTTTGTACCATTCACACAGGATATGTAGTACAGAAACTTCAAGTTTGTACCATTCACACAGGATATGTAGTACAGAAACTTAAAGTGTTTGTACCATTCACACAGGATATGTAGTACAGAAACTTGAAGTGTTTGTACCATTCACACAGGATATGTAGTACAGAAACTTGAAGTGTTTAGTACAGAAACTACCATTCACACAGGATATGTAGTACAGAAACTTGAAGTTTGTACCATTCACACAGGATATGTAGTACAGAAACTTGAAGTGTTTGTACCATTCACACAGGATATGTAGTACAGAAACTTAAAGTGTTTGTACCATTCACACAGGATATGTAGTACAGAAACTTGAAGTGTTTGTACCATTCACACAGGATATGTAGTACAGAAACTTGAAGTGTTTGTACCATTCACACAGGATATGTAGTACAGAAACTTGAAGTGTTTGTACCATTCACACAGGATATGTAGTACAGAAACTTGAAGTGTTTGTACCATTCACACAGGATATGTAGTACAGAAACTTGAAGTGTTTGTACCATTCACACAGGATATGTAGTACAGAAACTTGAAGTGTTTGTACCATTCACACAGGATATGTAGTACAGAAACTTAAAGTGTTTGTACCATTCACACAGGATATGTAGTACAGAAACTTGAAGTTTGTACCATTCACACAGGATATGTAGTACAGAAACTTGAAGTGTTTGTACCATTCACACAGGATATGTAGTACAGAAACTTGAAGTGTTTGTACCATTCACACAGGATATGTAGTACAGAAACTTGAAGTGTTTGTACCATTCATCAGGATATGTGTAGTACAGAAACTTGAAGTGTTTGTACCATTCACACAGGATATGTAGTACAGAAACTTGAAGTTTGTACCATTCATACAGGATATGTAGTACAGAAACTTGAAGTGTTTGTACCATTCACACAGGATATGTAGTACAGAAACTTGAAGTGTTTGTACCATTCACACAGGATATGTAGTACAGAAACTTAAAATGTTTGTACCATTCATACAGGATATGTAGTACAGAAACTTGAAGTGTTTGTACCATTCACACAGGATATGTGGTACAGAAACTTAAAATGTTTGTACCATTCATACAGGATATGTAGTACAGAAACTTGAAGTGTTTGTACCATTCACACAGGATATGTAGTACAGAAACTTGAAGTGTTTGTACCATTCACACAGGATATGTAGTACAGAAACTTAAAGTGTTTGTACCATTCACACAGGATATGTAGTACAGAAACTTGAAGTGTTTGTACCATTCACACAGGATATGTAGTACAGAAACTTGAAGTGTTTGTACCATTCACACAGAATATGTAGTACAGAAACTTAAAAGTGTTTGTACCATTCATACAGGATATGTAGTACCATTCAGAAACTTGAAACTTGAAGTGTTTGTACCATTCACACAGGATATGTAGTACAGAAACTTGAAGTGTTTGTACCATTCACACAGGATATGTAGTACAGAAACTTGAAGTGTTTGTACCATTCACACAGGATATGTAGTACAGAAACTTGAAGTGTTTGTACCATTCACACAGGGATATGTAGTACAGAAACTTGAAGTGTTTGTACCATTCACACAGGATATGTAGTACAGAAACTTAAAGTGTTTGTACCATTCACACAGGATATGTAGTACAGAAACTTAAAATGTTTGTACCATTCATACAGGATATGTAGTACAGAAACTTGAAGTGTTTGTACCATTCACACAGGATATGTAGTACAGAAACTTAAAATGTTTGTACCATTCACACAGGATATGTAGTACAGAAACTTGAAGTGTTTGTACCATTCACACAGGATATGTAGTACAGAAACTTAAAATGTTTGTACCATTCACACAGGATATGTAGTACAGAAACTTGAAGTGTTTGTACCATTCACACAGGATATGTAGTACAGAAACTTGAAGTTTGTACCATTCACACAGGATATGTAGTACAGAAACTTGAAGTGTTTGTACCATTCACACAGGATATGTAGTACAGAAACTTGAAGTGTTTGTACCATTCACACAGGATATGTAGTACAGAAACTTAAAGTGTTTGTACCATTCACACAGGATATGTAGTACAGAAACTTGAAGTTTGTACCATTCACACAGGATATGTAGTACAGAAACTTGAAGTGTTTGTACCATTCACACAGGATATGTAGTTCACAGAAACTTGAAGTGTTTGTACCATTCACACAGGATATGTAGTACAGAAACTTGAAGTGTTTGTACCATTCACACAGGATATGTAGTACAGAAACTTGAAGTTTGTACCATTCACACAGGATATGTAGTACAGAAACTTGAAGTGTTTGTACCATTCACACAGGATATGTAGTACAGAAACTTGAAGTGTTTGTACCATTCACACAGGATATGTAGTACAGAAACTTAAAATGTTTGTACCATTCATACACAGGATATGTAGTACAGAAACTTGAAGTGTTTGTACCATTCACACAGGATATGTAGTACAGAAACTTAAAATGTTTGTACCATTCATACAGGATATGTAGTACAGAAACTTGAAGTGTTTGTACCATTCACACAGGATATGTAGTACAGAAACTTGAAGTGTTTGTACCATTCACACACAGAAACTTGAAGTGGATATGTAGTACAGAAACTTGAAGTGTTTGTACCATTCACACAGGATATGTAGTACAGAAACTTGAAGTGTTTGTACCATTCACACAGGATATGTTTGAAGTGTTTGTACCATTCACACAGGATATGTAGTACAGAAACTTGAAGTGTTTGTACCATTCACACACAGGATATGTAGTACAGAAACTTGAAGTGTTTGTACCATTCACACAGGATATGTAGTACAGAAACTTAAAGTGTTTGTCCACCATTCATACAGGATATGTAGTACAGAAACTTGAAGTGTTTGTACCATTCACACAGGATATGTAGTACAGAAACTTGAAAGTGTTTGTACCATTCACACAGGATATGTAGTACAGAAACTTAAAATGTTTGTACCATTCACACAGGATATGTAGTACAGAAACTTGAAGTGTTTGTACCATTCACACAGGATATGTTCATACAGGATAGTACAGAAACTTGAAGTGTTTGTACCATTCATACAGGATATGTAGTACAGAAACTTGAAGTGTTTGTACCATTCACACAGGATATGTAGTACAGAAACTTGAAGTGTTTGTACCATTCACACAGGATATGTAGTACAGAAACTTAAAATGTTTGTACCATTCATACAGGATATGTAGTACAGAAACTTGAAGTGTTTGTACCATTCACACAGGATATGTAGTACAGAAACTTAAAATGTTTGTACCATTCATACAGGATATGTAGTACAGAAACTTGAAGTGTTTGTACCATTCATACAGGATATGTAGTACAGAAACTTGAAGTGTTTGTACCATTCACACAGAGATATGTAGTACAGAAACTTAAAGTGTTTGTACCATTCACACAGGATATGTAGTACAGAAACTTAAAGTGTTTGTACCATTCACACAGGATATGTAGTACAGAAACTTGAAGTGTTTGTACCATTCACACAGGATATGTAGTACAGAAACTTAAAATGTTTGTACCACTTACACTCGATATGTATTATAGAAACTCAAAATGCTTGTACCATTCACACAGGATATGTAGTAGAGAAACTCAAAATGTTTGTACCATTCATACAGGATATGTAGTACAGAAACTTGAAGTTTGTACCATTCATACAGGATATGTAGTACAGAAACTTGAAGTGTTTGTACCATTCACACAGGATATGTAAGTACAGAAACTTGAAGTGTTTGTACCATTCACACAGGATATGTAGTACAGAAACTTAAAATGTTTGTACCATTCACACAGGATATGTAGTACAGAAACTTGAAGTGTTTGTACCATTCACACAGGATATGTAGTACAGAAACTTAAAATGTTTGTACCATTCATACAGGATATGTAGTACAGAAACTTGAAGTGTTTGTACCATTCACACAGGATATGTAGTACAGAAACTTGAAGTTTGTACCATTCACACAGGATATGTAGTACAGAAACTTGAAGTGTTTGTACCATTCACACAGGATATGTAGTACAGAAACTTGAAGTGTTTGTACAATTCACACAGGATATGTAGTACAGAAACTTAAAATGTTTGTACCATTCACACAGGATATGTAGTACAGAAACTTAAAATGTTTGTACCATTCATACAGGATATGTGTACAGAAACTTGTAGTGTTTGTACCATTCACACAGGATATGTAGTACAGAAACTTAAAATGTTTGTACCATTCATACAGGATATGTAGTACAGAAACTTGAAGTGTTTGTACCATTCACACAGGATATGTAATACAGAAACTTAAAGTGTTTGTACCATTCACACAGGATATGTGGTACAGAAACTTGAAGTGTTTGTACCATTCACACAGGATATGTAGTACAGAAACTTGAAGTGTTTGTACCATTCACACAGGATATGTAGTACAGAAACTTAAAGTGTTTGTACCATTCACACAGGATATGTAGTACAGAAACTTAAAGTGTTTGTACCATTCACACAGGATATGTAGTACAGAAACTTAAAATGTTTGTACCATTTACACTGGATATGTAGTACAGAAACTCAAAATGTTTGTACCATTCACACAGGATATGTAGTACAGAAACTTAAAATGTTTGTACCATTCACACAGGATATGTAGTACAGAAACTTAAAGTGTTTGTACCATTCACACAGGATATGTAGTACAGAAACTTGAAGTGTTTGTACCATTCACACAGGATATGTAGTACAGAAACTTGAAGTGTTTGTACCATTCACACAGGATATGTAGTACAGAAACTTGAAGTGTTTGTACCATTCACACAGGATATGTAGTACAGAAACTTAAAATGTTTGTACCATTACACAGGATATGTATTACAGAAACTCAAAATGTTTGTACCATTCACACAGGATATGTAGTACAGAAACTTGAAAATGTTTGTACCATTCACACAGGATATGTAGTACAGAAACTTGAAGTGTTTGTACCATTCACACAGGATATGTAGTACAGAAACTTAAAATGTTTGTACCATTCACACAGGATATGTATTAGTAGAAACTCAAAATGCTTGTACCATTCACACAGGATATGTAGTACAGAAACTTAAAATGTTTGTACCATTCATACAGGATATGTAGTACAGAAACTTGAAGTGTTTGTACCATTCACACAGGATATGTAGTACAGAAACTTAAAATGTTTGTACCATTCACACAGGATATGTAGTACAGAAACTTGAAGTGTTTGTACCATTCACACAGGATATGTAGTACAGAAACTTAAAATGTTTGTACCATTCATTAGGATATGTAGTACAGAAACTTGAAAGTGTTTGTACCATTCACACAGGATATGTAGTACAGAAACTTAAAATGTTTGTACCATTCACACAGGATATGTAGTACAGAAACTTGAAGTGTTTGTACCATTCACACAGGATATGTAGTACAGAAACTTGAAGTTTGTACCATTCATACAGGATATGTAGTACAGAAACTTGAAGTGTTTGTACCATTCACACAGGATATGTAGTACAGAAACTTGAAGTGTTTGTACCATTCACACAGGATATGTAGTACAGAAACTTAAAATGTTTGTACCATTCACACAGGATATGTAGTACAGAAACTTGAAGTGTTTGTACCATTCACACAGGATATGTAGTACAGAAATTAAAATGTTTGTACCATTCACACAGGATATGTAGTACAGAAACTTAAAGTGTTTGTACCATTCATACAGGATATGTAGTACAGAAACTTGAAGTGTTTGTACCATTCACACAGGATATGTAGTACGGAAACTTAAAGTGTTTGTACCATTCACACAGGATATGTAGTACAGAAACTTAAAGTGTTTGTACCATTCACACAGGATATGTAGTACAGAAACTTGAAGTGTTTG
>NC_134836.1:126498554-126552259 GCF_004210375.1 Tachypleus tridentatus | reverse complement strand
ATGTGTTAAAATTGTATAATTAGAACCTGTGGCGATCATTATCCACTACTTACAACAGAACTATTTCTTCACTTTTAATGTGTTCAAATACAATTAGAACCTGTGGGGCTCATTATCCACTACTTACAACAGAACTGTTTCTTCACTTAAATGTGTTCAAATTGTATAATTAGAACCTGTGGGGCTCATTATCCACTACTTACAACAGAACTGTCTTCACCTTAAATGTGTTCAAATTGTATAATTAGAACCTGTGGGAGCTCATTATCCACTACTTACAACAGAACTATTTCTTCACTTTAATGTGTCCAAATTGTATAATTAGAACCTGTGGAGCTCATTATCCACTACTACAACAGAACTGTTTCTTCACCTTAAATGTGTTCAAATTGTATAATTAGAACCTGTGGAGCTCATTATCCACTACTTCTACAAAAAGAATTATTTCTTCACTTTAATGTGTCCAAATTGTACAATTAGAACCTGTGGCGCTCATTATCCACTACTTCTTACAACAGAACTATTTCTTCACTTTAATGTGTTCAAATTGTATAATTAGAACCTGTGGAGCTCATTATCCACTACTCTACAACAGAACTATTTCTTCACTTTTAATGTGTCCAAATTGTACAATTAGAACCTGTGGAGCTCATTATCCACTACTTACAACAGAACTATTTCTTCACCTTTAATGTGTTCAAATTAAATACTAGAACCCGAGCTCATTATCCACACTTACAAACAGATTTATTTCACCTTTTAATGTGTTCAAATTGTATAATTAGAACCTGTGGCTATCCACTACTCTACAAATTTGGGACAACTATTTCTTCACTTTTAATGTGTTCTGTATAATTAGAACCTGTGGGCCTATTATCCACTACTTACAACAGAACTATTTCTTCACCTTTAATGTGTTCAAATTGTATAATTAGAACCTGTGGAGCTCATTATCCACTACTTACAACAGAACTATTTCTTCACTTTAAATGTGTTCAAATTGTACAATTAGAACCTGTGGAGCTCATTATCCACTACTACAACAGAATTATTTTCACTTTTAATGTGTCCAAATTGTATAATTAGAACCTGTGGAGCTCATTATCCACTACTTACAACAGAACTGTTTCTTCACCTTTAATGTGTCCAAATTGTATAATTAGAACCTGTGGCGCTCATTATCCACTACTTACAACAGAACTATTTCTTCACCTTTAATGTGTCCAAATTGTATAATTAGAACCTGTGGGGCTCATTATCCACTACTTACAACAGAACTATTTCTTCACTTTAAATGTGTTCAAATTGTATAATTAGAACCTGTGGAGCTCATTATCCACTACAACCAGCCTTCCAAACAAAATGTGTCCTTGTGGAGCTCATTATCCACTACTTACAACAAATAACAGAACTGTTTCTTCACCTTAAATGTTCAAATTGTATAATTAGAACCTGAGCCTATTATCCATTACTTCTTACAACAGATTTATTTCACCTAAATGTGTTAAAATTGTATAATTAGAACCTGTGGCGCTCATTATCCACTACTTACAACACAGAACTATTTCTTCACTTTAATGTGTTCAAATTGTATAATTAGAACCTGTGGAGCTCATTATCCACTACTTACAACAGAACTATTTCTTCACTTTTAATGTGTCCAAATTGTACAATTAGAACCTGTGGAGCTCATTATCCACTACTTACAACAGAACTGTTTCTTCACCTAATGTGTTCAAATTGTATAATTAGAACCTGTGGAGCTCATTATCCACTACTTACAACAGAACTATTTCTTCACCTTAAATGTGTTCAAATTGTATAATTAGAACCTGTGGCGCTCATTATCCACTACTTACAACAGAACTATTTCTTCAATTTTAATGTGTTCAAATTGTATAATTAGAACCTGTGGGCTCATTATCCACTACTTACAACAGAACTATTTCTTCACCTTAAATGTTCAAATTGTATAATTAGAACCTGTGGAGCTCATTATCCACTACTTACAACAGAACTGTTTCTTCACCTTAAATGTGTTCAAATTGTATAATTAGAACCTGTGGGACTCATTATCCACTACTTACAACAGAACTATTTCTTCACTTTTAATGTGTCCAAATTGTATAATTAGAACCTGTGGAGCTCATTATCCACTACTTCTACAACAGAACTGTTTCTTCACCTTTAAATGTGTTCAAATTGTATAATTAGAACCTGTGGAGCTCATTATCCACTACTTACAAAACAGAACTATTTCTTCACTTTTAATGTGTTCAAATTGTATAATTAGAACCTGTGGAGCTCATTATCCACTACTTACAACAGAACTATTTCTTCACCTTTAATGTGTTCAAATTGTATAATTAGAACCTGTGGAGCACATTATCCACTACTTACAACAAAAGAACTATTTCTTCACTTTTAATGTGTCCAAATTGTATAATTAGAACCTGTGGAGCTCATTATCCACTACTCTACAACAGAACTGTTTCTTCACCTTAAATGTGTTCAAATTGTATAATTAGAACCTGTGGAGCTCATTATCCACTACTTACAACAGATTTCACTTCTTAACCTTAAATGTGTTCAAATTGTATAATTAGAACCTGTATGATCATTATCCACTACTTACAACAGAACTATTTCTTCACTTTTAATGTGTTCAAATTGTATAATTAGAACCTGTGGGCTCATTATCCACTACTTACAACAGAACTGTTTTTCACCTTAAATGTGTTCAAATTGTATAATTAGAACCTGTGGCGATCATTATCCACTACTTACAACAGAACTGTTTCTTCTTCACCTTAAATGTGTTCAAATTGTATAATTAGAACCTGTGGAGCTCATTATCCACTACTTACAACAGAATTATTTCTTCACTTTTAATGTGTAAATTGTATAATTAGAACCTGTGGAGCTCATTATCCACTACTTACAACAGAACTGTTTCTTCACCTTAAATGTGTTCAAATTGTATAATTAGAACCTGTGGCGATCATTATCCACTACTTACAAAAGAACTATTTCTTCACTTTTAATGTGTCCAAATTGTACAATTAGAACCTGTGGAGCTCATTATCCACTACTTACAACAGAACTATTTCTTCACTTTTAATGTGTCCAAATTGTATAATTAGAACCTGTGGGGCTCATTATCCACTACTTACAACAGAACTGTTTCTTCACCTTAAATGTGTTCAAATTGTATAATTAGAACCTGTGGAGCCTCATTATCCACTACTTACAACAGAATTATTTCTTCCCCTTTTAATGTGTCCAAATTGTACAATTAGAACCTGTGGGGCTGATTATCCACTAGTTACAGCAGAACTATTTCATCACATTTAATGTGTTCAAATTGTATAATTAGAACCTGTGGAGCTCATTATCCACTACTTACAAACAGAATTATTTCTTCACTTTTAATGTGTACAAATTGTACAATTAGAACCTGTGGCGCTTACTACCCACTAGTTACAGCAAAGCTATTTCATCACATTTAATGTGTTCAAATTGTATAATTAGAACCTGTAAACCTCATTATCCACTACTTACAACAGAACTATTTCTTCACCTTTAATGTGTTCAAATTGTATAATTAGAACCTGTGGAGCTCATTATCCACTACTTACAACAGAACTATTTCTTCACTTTTAAATGTGTTTCAAATTGTATAATTAGAACCTGTGGGGCTCATTATCCACTAGTTACAACAGAAGTATTTCTTCACTTTTAATGTGTTCAAATTGTATAATTAGAACCTGTGGGGCTCATTATCCACTACTTACAACAGAACTATTTCTTCACTTTAAATGTGTTCAAATTGTGTAATTAGAACCTGTGGGGCTGATTATCCACTACTTACAACAGAATTACTTCTTCACTTTTAATGTGGCCAAATTGTACAATTAAATCCTGTGGAGCTCATTATCCACTACTTACAACAGAATTATTTCTTCACCTTAAATGTGTTCAAATTGTATAATTAGAACCTGTGGCGCTCATTATCCACTACTACAACAGAACTATTTCTTCACTTTTAATGTGTCCAAATTGTATAATTAGAACCTGTGGAGCTCATTATCCACTACTTACAAAAGAACTATTTCTTCACTTTAATGTGTCCAAATTGTACAATTAGAACCTGTGGCGCTGATTATCCACTAGTTACAGCAGAGAGCTATTTCATCACATTTAATTGTATAATTAGAACCTGTGGAGCTCATTATCCACTACTCACAACAGAACTATTTCTTCACTTTTAATGTGTCCAAATTGTATAATTAGAACCTGTGGAGCTCATTATCCACTACTTACAACAGAATTATTTCTTCACTTTTAATGTGTCCAAATTGTACAATTAGAACCTGTGGCGCTGACATATCCACTAGTTACAGCAGAGGTATTTCATCACATTTAATTGTATAATTAGAACCTGTGGAGCTCATTATCCACTACTTACAACAGAACTATTTCTTCACTTTTAATGTGTCCAAATTGTATAATTAGAACCTGTGGGGCTCATTATCCACTAGTTACAACAGAGCTTGCTATTTCATCACATTTAATGTGTTCAAATTGTATTATTAGAACCTGTGGAGCTCATTATCCACTACTTCACAACAGAACTATTTCTTCACTTTAATGTGTTCAAATTGTATAATTAGAACCTGTGGAGCTCATTATCCACTACTTACAACAAAACTATTTCTTCACTTTAATGTGTCCAAATTGTATAATTAGAACCTGTGGAGCTCATTATCCACTACTTACAACAGAACTGTTTCTTCACCTTAAATGTGTTCAAATTGTATAATTAGAACCTGTGGAGCTCATTATCCACTACTTACAACAGATTTATTTCTTCACCTTAAATGTGTTCTAAAATTGTATAATTAGAACCTGTGGCGCTCATTATCCACTACTTACAACAGAACTATTTCTTCACTTTTAATGTGTTCAAATTGTATAATTAGAACCTGTAGGCTCATTATCCACTACTTACAACAGAACTGTTTCTTCACCTTAAATGTGTTCAAATTGTATAATTAGAACCTGTGGAGCTCATTATCCACTACTTACAACAGAACTGTTTCTTCACCTTAAATGTGTTCAAATTGTATAATTAGAACCTGTGGAGCTCATTATCCACTACTTACAACAGAATTATTTCTTCACTTTTAATGTGTCCAAATTGTACAATTAGAACCTGTGGAGCTCATTATCCACTACTTACAACAGAACTGTTTCTTCACCTTAAATGTGTTCAAATTGTATAATTAGAACCTGTGGCGCTCATTATCCACTACTTACAAAAGAAGAATTTCTTCACTTTAATGTGTCCAAATTGTACAATTAGAACCTGTGGCGATCATTATCCACTACTTACAACAGAACTATTTCTTCACCTTTAATGTGTCCAAATTGTACAATTAGAACCTGTGGGGCTCATTATCCACTCACTTACAACAGAACTGTTTCTTCACCTTAAATGTGTTCAAATTGTATAATTAGAACCTGTGGAGCTCATTATCCACTACTTACAACAGAACTATTTCTTCCCTTTAATGTGTCCAAATTGTATAATTAGAACCTGTGGGGCTCATTATCCACCACTTACAACAGAACTATTTCTTCACATTTAATGTGTTCAAATTGTATAATTAGAACCTGTGGAGCTCATTATCCACTACTTACAACAGAACTATTTCTTCACTTTTAATGTGTTCAAATTGTACAATTAGAACCTGTGGCGCTTACTTACCCACTAGTTACAAGCAAAGCTATTTCATCACATTTAATGTGTTCAAATTGTATAATTAGAACCTGTAAACCTCATTATCCACTACTTACAACAGAACTATTTCTTCACTTTTAATGTGTTCAAATTGTATAATTAGAACTTGTGGAGCTCATTATCCACTACTTACAACAGAACTATTTCTTCACTTTAAATGTGTTCAAATTGTATAATTAGAACCTGTGGGGCTCATTATCCACTAGTTACAACAGAAGTATTTCTTCACTTTTAATGTGTTCAAATTGTATAATTAGAACCTGTGGGGCTCATTATCCATACTTACAACAGAACTATTTCTTCACTTTAAATGTGTTCAAATTGTATAATTAGAACCTGTGGGGCTCATTATCCACTACTTACAACAGAATTACTTCTTCACCTTTTAATGTGTTCAAATTGTACAATTAAAACCTGTGGAGCTCATTATCCACTACTTACAACAGAATTATTTCTTCACCTTAAATGTGTTAAAATTGTATAATTAGAACCTGTGGCGATCATTATCCACTACTCACAACAGAACTATTTCTTCACTTTTAATGTGTCCAAATTCTATAATTAGAACCTATGGAGCTCATTATCCACTACTTACAAAGAATTATTTCTTCACTTTTAATGTGTCCAAATTGTACAATTAGAACCTGTGGCGCTGACTATCCACTAGCTACAGCAGAGGTATTTCATCACATTGTTAATTGTATAATTAGAACCTGTGGAGCTCATTATCCACTACTTACAACAGAACTATTTCTTCACTTTTAATGTGTCCAAATTGTATAATTAGAACCTGTGGAGCTCATTATCCACTACTTACAAAAGAACTATTTCTTCACTTTTAATGTGTCCAAATTGTACAATTAGAACCTGTGGCGCTGACTATCCACTAGTTACAGCAGAGCTATTTCATCACATTTAATTGTATAATTAGAACCTGTGGAGCTCATTATCCACTACTTACAACAGAACTATTTCTTCCCTTTTAATATGTCCAAATTGTACAATTAGAACCTGTGGGGCTCATTATCCACTAGTTAAAACAGAGCTATTTCATCACATTTAATGTGTTCAAATTGTATAATTAGAACCTGTGGAGCTCATTATCCACTACTTTACAACAGAATTATTTCTTCACTTTAATGTGTTCAAATTGTATAATTAGAACTTGTGGAGCTCATTATCCACTACTTACAACAAAACTATTTCTTCACTTTTAATGTGTCCAAATTGTACAATTAGAACCTGTAGGGCTCATTATCCACTACTTACAACAGAACTGTTTCTTCACCTTAAATGTGTTCAAATTGTATAATTAGAACCTGTGGAGCTCATTATCCACTACTTACAACAGATTTATTTCTTCACCTTAAATGTGTTCAAATTGTATAATTAGAACCTGTGGCGCTCATTATCCACTACTTACAACAGAACTATTTCTTCACTTTAATGTGTTCAAATTGTATAATTAGAACCTGTAGGGCTCATTATCCACTACTTACAACAGAACTGTTTCTTCACCTTAAATGTGTTCAAATTGTATAATTAGAACCTGTGGCGCTCATTATCCACTACTTACAACAGAACTGTTTCTTCACCTTAAATGTGTTCAAATTGTATAATTAGAACCTGTGGAGCTCATTATCCACTACTTACAACAGAACTATTTTCTTCACTTTTAATGTGTCCAAATTGTATAATTAGAACCTGTGGAGCTCATTATCCACTACTTACAACAGAACTGTTTCTTTCACCTTAAATGTGTTCAAATTGTATAATTAGAACCTGTGGAGCTCATTATCCACTACTTACAACAGAATTATTTCTTCACTTTTAATGTGTCCAAATTGTACAATTAGAACCTGAGGCGCTAACTATCCACTAGTTACAGCAGAGCTATTTCATCACATTTAATGTGTTCAAATTGTATAATTAGAACCTGTGGAGCTCATTATCCACTACTTACAACAGAACTATTTCTTCACTTTTAATGTGTCCAAATTGTACAATTAGAACCTGTGGCGCTTACTACCCACCTTACAGCAAAGCTATTTCATCACATTTAATGTGTTCAAATTGTATAATTAGAACCTGTAAACCTCATTATCCACTACTTACAACAGAACTATTTCTTCACTTTAATGTGTTCAAATTGTATAATTAGGACCTGTGGAGCTCATTATCCACTACTTACAACAGAATTATTCTTCACTTTAAATGTGTTCAAATTGTATCATTAGAACCTGTGCGCTCATTATCCACTACTTAAAACAGAACTATTTCTTCACATTTAATGTGTTCAAATTGTATAATTAGAACCTGTAAACCTCATTATCCACTACTTACAACAGAACTATTTCTTCACTTTAATGTGTTCAAATTGTATAATTAGAACCTGTGGAGCTCATTATCCACTACTTACAACAGAATTATTTCTTCACCTTAAATGTGTTAAAATTGTATAATTAAAACCTGTAGGGCTCATTATCCACTACTTACAACAGAACTATTTCTTCACCTTAAATGTGTTCAAATTGTATAATTAGAACCTGTGGAGCTCATTATCCACTACTTACAACAGAACTGTTTCTTCACCTTAAATGTGTTCAAATTGTATAATTAGAACCTGTGGAGCTCATTATCCACTACTTACAACAGAACTATTTCTTCACTTTTAATGTGTTCAAATTGTATAATTAGAACCTGTGGAGCTCATTATCCACAACTTACAACAGAACTATTTCTTCATCTTCACTTTTAATGTGTTCAAATTGTATAATTAGAACCTGTGGAGCTCATTATCCACTACTTACAACAGAACTGTTTCTTCACCTTAAATGTGTTCAAATTGTATAATTAGAACCTGTGGAGCTCATTATCCACTACTTACAACAGAACTATTTCTTCACCTTTAATGTGTTCAAATTGTACAATTAAACCTGTGGAGCTCATTATCCACTACTTACAACAGAACTATTTCTTCACCTTAAATGTGTTCAAATTGTATAATTAGAACCTGTGGCGCTCATTATCCACTACTCACAACAGAACTATTTCTTCACTTTTAATGTGTCCAAATTCTATAATTAGAACCTATGGAACTCATTATCCACTACTTACAAAAGAATTATTTCTTCACTTTTAATGTGTCCAAATTGTACAATTAGAACCTGTGGCGCTCATTATCCACTAGTTACAACAGAGGTATTTCATCACATTTAATTGTATAATTAGAACCTGTGGAGCTCATTATCCACTACTTACAATAGAACTATTTCTTCACACTTTAATGTGTCCAAATTGTACAATTAGAACCTGTGGAGCTCATTATCCACTACTTAAAACAGAACTATTTCATCACATTTAATGTGTTCAAATTGTATAATTAGAACCTGTGGAGCTCATTATCCACTACTTACAACAGAACTATTTCTTCACCTTTAATGTGTTCAAATTGTATAATTAGAACCTGTGGGGCTCATTATCCACTACTTACAACAGAACTATTTCTTCACTTTAATGTGTCCAAATTGTACAATTAGAACCTGTGGAGCTCATTATCCACTACTTACAACAGAACTGTTTCTTCACCTTAAATGTGTTCAAATTGTATAATTAGAACCTGTGGAGCTCATTATCCACTACTTACAACAGATTTATTTCTTAACCTTAAATGTGTTAAAATTGTATAATTAGAACCTGTGGCGATCATTATCCACTACTTACAACACAACTATTTCTTCACTTTTAATGTGTTCAAATTGTATAATTAGAACCTGTAGGGCTCATTATCCACTACTTACAACAGAACTGTTTCTTCACCTTAAATGTGTTCAATTTGTATAATTAGAACCTGTGGCGATCATTATCCACTACTTACAACAGAACTGTTTCTTCACCTTAAATGTGTTCAAATTGTATAATTAGAACCTGTGGAGCTCATTATCCACTACTTACAACAGAATTATTTCTTCACTTTTAATGTGTCCAAATTGTACAATTAGAACCTGTGGAGCTCATTATCCACTACTTACAACAGAACTGTTTCTTCACCTTAAATGTGTTCAAATTGTATAATTAGAACCTGTGGCGATCATTATCCACTACTTACAAAAGAATTATTTCTTCACTTTTAATGTGTCCAAATTGTACAATAAGAACCTGTGGCGATCATTATCCACTACTTACAACAAAACTATTTCTTCACTTTTAATGTGTCCAAATTGTACAATTAGAACCTGTGGGGCTCATTATCCACTACTTACAACAGAACTGTTTCTTCACCTTAAATGTGTTCAAATTGTATAATTAGAACCTGTGGAGCTCATTATCCACTACTTACAACAGAATTATTTCTTCCCTTTTAATGTGTACAAATTGTACAATTAGAACCTGTGGCGCTTACTACCCACTAGTTACAGCAAAGCTATTTCATCACATTTAATGTGTTCAAATTGTATAATTAGAACCTGTAAACCTCATTATCCACTACTTACAACAGAACTATTTCTTGACTTTTAATGTGTTCAAATTGTATAATTAGAACTTGTGGAGTTCATTATCCACTACTTACAACAGAACTGTTTCTTCACCTTAAATGTGTTCAAATTGTATAATTAGAACCTGTGGCGCTAACTATGCACTAGTTACAGCACAGCTATTTCATCACATTTAATGTGTTCAAATTGTATAATTAGAACCTGTGGAGCTCATTATCCACTTCTTACAACAGAACTGTTTCTTCACCTTAAATGTGTTCAAATTGTATAATTAGAACATATGGGGCTGATTATCCACTAGATACAACAGAATTATTTCATCACTATCAATGTGTTCAAATTGTGTAATTAGAACCTGTGGGGATGATTATCCACTAGTTACAACAGAACTATTTCTTCACTTTAAATGTGTTTAAATTGTATAATTAGAACCTGTGGGGCTCATTATCCACTAGTTACAACAGAAGTATTTCGTCACTATCAATGTGTTGAAATTGTGTAATTAGAACCTGTGGGGCTCATTATCCATGAGTTACAACAGAACTATTTCTTCACTTTAAATGTGTTCAAATTGTGTAATTAGAACCTGTGGGGCTGATTATCCAGTAGTTACAACAGAACTATTTCTTCACTTTAAATGTGTTTAAATTGTATAATTACAACCTGTGGGGCTCATTATCCATGAGTTACAACAGAAATATTTCTTCACTTTAAATCTGGTCAAATTGTGTAATTAGAACCTGTGGGGCTCATTATCCACTAGTTACAACAGAACTATTTCATCACATTTAATGTGTTCAAATTGTATAATTAGAACCTGTGGGGCTCATTATCCACTACTTACAACAGAACTATTTCTTCACTTTTAATGTGTCCAAATTGTACAATTGGAACCTGTGGCGGTGACTATCCACTAGTTACAGCAGAGCTATTTCATCACATTTAATGTGTTCAAATTGTATAACTAGAACCTGTGGAGCTCATTATCCACTAGTTACAGTAGAACTGTTTCTTCACTATCTATGTGCGTCCTTCGAACAATCTCACCTGTGTGTCCTTTTGATTTTCAAAACCCGGTTCTTGTTTGTGTGCACCTTCATAAAGTTTTCTGTTACCTCTGTCTCATTAAGTTTACTGTTTGATTTATTACTTGTCTAAATATACATATATCACTTTTTGATAATTTTAAAAATTATTTATTCTGCGCCAATTACTGGAAATAAAAAAAAATGTTGTCGAGCTTGTAATGGTTTCATAACTGTTGTGTTCACAATGTTGTCTTTAACTTAAAACACTGAACACTTTTCGTGGTACAAGAAAATATTGTCAACTGGTCATTTAGAGTTAAACACAGTAAGAAGCGAGGAACAGAGTGAGAAAAATTCGATTCTTGAATATTTGAGTGTGTTATAGAATATGTTATGGTTGAATATCTGAATGTTACAGAATGAGTTATGGTTGAATATCTGGGAATGTTACAGAATGTGTTATGGTTGAATATCTGGGAATGTTACAGAATGTGTTATGGTTGAATATCTGGGATTGTTACAGAATGTATTTGTGGATGAATAATCAGGGAGTGTTACAGAATGTGTTGTGGATGAATATCTGAGGAATGTTACAGAATGTGTTATGGTTGAATATCTGGGATTGTTACAGAATGTGTTGTGGATGAATATCTGGGAGTGTTACAGAATGTGTTGTGGATGAATATCTGGGAGTGTTACAGAATGTGTTATGGTTGAATATCTGGGAGTTACAGAATGTGTTATGGTTGAATATCTGGGAGTGTTATAGAATGTGTTATGGTTGAATATCTGGGAGTGTTATAGAATATGGTATGGTTGCAAAGACATTGAAAAACTTAATTTCAAACAAAAGTCAAACGAACTAGCGAGAAACATTAAGTATAACGCATAACCGAGTTTAAATTGATTCGCCAATCTAAGGACCAATCAAACACAAATCAGCTGATTTAGCCAATAAAACTGTTGAAAAATTTTCGAGGCTTACCTTAATATTTCCTTTCAAAATATATTGCAAAATATGTACGGTTAAAGTAAAAGTAAATCATTCAAAGTATAGCATTTTGAACCTTTACGTAAATAAAAAAAAATAAACACGAAAAATTGTAAGGATTTGCTAAATAAAATAATCGACGAAAAATAGTATTTTTACAAACACAATCCAAATAAATATAAGCTTAATTTCATCGTTAACCTTAATAACACATGTATTTAACAAAGGAAAACCAGTCCCTTATCTTAACACTTATATCTCACTAGAACAGGGATAGGAGTATTCAGTATTATCTTGTTGAAGTTACAGAGATAAAGCAACTACCTGACTACGGTTACATGTATCGAAGTTATGACCGAATTAGTTTTCTTACGTGAATTATATGCACAAGAGAACCAGAGTAACCCTAAAATGGGTTAAACTGATCTAACAAATACATCCACTATCTACATGATGAAACCACACCAGCTTCTTATCCAATGAAACTAGTCTTAAGCGAACCATTCACATAGAACCGAAAACATTGACCTATTATCTGATCAAGTAGTCAAACAAATTATCAACACGCAAGGAGAAACTACCCTTTTCATTAAACAAATACTCTAACTGAATTATTCAATAAAGGGACCACAGTAGCCCTTTAATAAATAAAATAAATCTAACATAATTATCCACAAGAAGGGACCAGACTAGCTTATTAAATAATTAAACAAATCTAGAATTATCTGTGTGAAAAACCGGACAAGCTCTTAAATATTCAAACAAATCTAACGTATCTGTGTAAAAGGACGGTCTAGCTCTTAAATATTCAAACAAATCTAACATACTTATCTGTGTAAAAGGACCGGACTAGCTCTTAAATAATTAAACAAATCTAATAGAATTATCTGTGTAAAAGGACCGGACTAGCTCTTAAATATTCAAACAAATCTAACATACTTATCTGTGTAAAAGGACCGGACTAGGTCTTAAATATTCAAACAAATCTAACATACTTATCTGTGTAAAAGGACCAGACTAGCTCTTAAATATTCAAACAAATCTAACATACTTATCTGTGTAAAAGGACCGGACTAGCTCTTAAATATTCAAACAAATCTAACATACTTATCTGTGTAAAAGGACCGGACTAGCTCTTATTTAATTAAACAAATCTAACATACATATCTGTGTAAAAGGACCGTACTAGCTCTTAAATATTCAAACAAATCTAACATACTTATCTGTGTAAAAGGACCGGACAAGCTCTTAAATATTCAAACAAATCTAACGTATCTGTGTAAAAGGACGGTCTAGCTCTTAAATATTCAAACAAATCTAACATACTTATCTGTGTAAAAGGACCGGACTAGCTCTTAAATAATTAAACAAATCTAATATAATTATATCTGTGAAAAACCGGACAAGCTCTTAAAATATTCAAACAAATCTAACGTATCTGTGTAAAAGGACCGGTCTAGCTCTTAAATATTCAAACAAATCTAACATACTTATCTGTGTAAAAGGACCTGACTAGCTCTTAAATATTCAAACAAATCTAATAGAATTATCTGTGTAAAAGGACCGGACCAGCTCTTAAATAATTAAACAAATCTATCATACATATCTGTGTAAAAGGACCGGACTAGCTCTTAAATATTCAAACAAATCTAATATACTTATCTGTGTAAAGGACCGGACTAGCTCTTAAATAATCAAACAAATCTAACATACATATCTGTGTAAAAGGACCGGACTAGCTCTTAAATATTCAAACAAATCTAACATACTTATCTGTGTAAAAGGACCGAACTAGCTCTTAAATATTCAAACAAATCTAACATACTTATCTGTGTAAAAGGACCGGACTAGCTCTTAAATAATTAAACAAATCTAACATACATATCTGTGTAAAAGGACCGGACTAGCTCTTAAATATTCAAACAAATCTAACATACTTATCTGTGTAAAAGGACCGGACTAGCTCTTAAATAATTAAACAAATTTAATAGAATTATCTGTGTGAAAAACCGGACAAGCTCTTAAATATTCAAACAAATCTAACGTATCTGTGTAAAAGGACGGTCTAGCTCTTAAATATTCAAACAAATCTAACATACTTATCTGTGTAAAAGGACCGGACTAGCTCTTAAATATTCAAACAAATCTAACATACTTATCTGTGTAAAAGGACCAAACTAGCTCTTAAATATTCAAACAAATCTAACATACTTATCTGTGTAAAAGGACCGGACTAGCTCTTAAATATTCAAACAAATCTAACATACTTATCTGTGTAAAAGGACCGGACTAGCTCTTAAATATTCAAACAAATTTAACATACTGATCTGTGTAAAAGGACCGAACTAGCTCTTAAATATTCAAACAAATCTAACAGAATTAACCAAAGAAGTAACCAGGATAAATCTTTATATACACTTAATCAGTATAGAAAACACCAAACCTGCTAACTAATCATCATATACAATTCGAGGTCTTTTAAAGAAATAAATCACATTAATTATAGTGACCGATCCATAACTAATTATAAAAACGTTTAGAGTTTATCCACTAATCGATAGTTAAGGATTTAGCCTGTACTGACGTAAGTCACACATTAGTCTCTTTGTAGTTAAACATTTACAATCAAATAGATGATTAACCCTCATGTTTAATCAGTTACAAAAAAGGCCTAAATAACACACTTATCTAACACAAGATACACGTTAGGAGGATATAGATCTTTTTTCTTAACAAATTGTAAAGTAATAATAAAAAACAACTAGACCAGTCACGTTATTTGGCTAAGTTGATTAGGCCTTACACAAGTAAATGACACATTATCCAAAAAATGACTAAATGATTAAAGCAGTATTTAAGTCAAATACTACTGTGATTAATCTGTAGCAGTTTCTGATTTTGAAGGATGGAAGTCAATCAGTGAGCAGTTGCTTTAATATACCCATAGTGCGAAATGTTTTTGTGTCGAAACCTGGAATCTTAGACTTCCAGCCCGATACGCTATCAGATTGTGCTCAGAAACACACACAAAAATAATATTTATTAACATCCAATCAGATGTCCTCTCTCCCATAAATAGAAGCACAGTTCCCAACTAATCTTTCTAATCAAAATTTCATGAAGGGGCCAGGATAGCCCCTACCTGCCCACTCACTAACTAATAACTTTAACATATCACATTAATCTAATTTTACAACAAAGTTAGCAACGTCAACAAAAGCGATGAAAATACGTACTTTCCCAATTTTTTCTTAATCCGCATAAAGTAATCTTGTTGTTTTATTCAAATAAATCAACATTACCATCATTTAAAACCCAAACTGCAGGGTAAGTTCTAACATAAGAGTTTTCACACTGTCGAAGCAAAAGTGTTCCTGGCTGGTTGTGGTGTCAACACGATAAATGGAAGTTCAGGTATGAACTTCCTGAACCTTCTAAATCTGTCATCCTTGTCAAGCATGTCGACATTGTAAAACGCAGAATAATAACATTATTAGTCGGTAAACTATCAAAAATCTGACTCCAAAGACAACTATTTGTTATATAAATTAACTCGAAGAAATATTGCTCCTTGGAGATATGCTTCAAAGATGTGTCAGACTGAGAGTGGCTCTCTATTTTATAGACCAGTCCTCGATTCAGAAACAGTTTCACGTGTGTACAACCGATTTATTTTTGTCCAGTAATTTATATACAAAGATGTACCTCGAGGCGACAGACGGGAAAGAAGCTTTTTTTAAAAAAAAAATACTGAGACCAGTGAAGAACGGTGTTGACATCATGACATAGTAGTGTATAAACGATGTCCTCTTTCTGGGAAGTCCAGAAGGAACAGGTTACCGAAGTAGATCTGAATGTCCTGGTTTGCCCTTCTTGTGGGAAGAATACAATTAATATTTGAATAAATTTAAATTGACAGGAAATTCAGTTTATCCAAGTGAAAACATATCGAGTTTGCCGTTTTTTGATTTTGAGAAAATAATGACATACATGGTTCTTGGAAACAATGAAAGGTCATTTGATGTCACTGTACTTACTTCGTTTGGGTTTGTATGTTTGAGCGTCACAATTAAATAGATGATTAATCTTCATGTTTAACCAGGGTTACAAAATAGGCCTAATTAACACTCTTATCTAACACAAGTACACGTTACGAGATAAATCTTTTTTCTTAACAACTTGTCTTGAATAATGTTTCCTTTTCCTGGTACAGTTTGTATGTTTGTTTTTAGACAAAAGGATCCACACGGAGTTATTTGTTGTGTCCACCACAAGCAATCAAACCCCTAATTTTAGTCTTGTAAGTCTGTAAACTTATTGCTGTCCTACTGGTGAATCTCCTAGACAGATGCTACAGTAAAAGATATCTAGTTATCAAATAAACAGCAACAGCAGTAGAAACGTAACAGAATTAAACCAATAAAGGTCATTTTCTGTTGTCTGTTTTAGATGTGGTTGACCGTCGTGAAACATCAATGGTGATGTTCCGTTTATAATCACCCTTGTGAGGCATTAGAAGTTATGTTCTTTCTATAATCACCCTTGTGAGGCATTAGAGTTTCGTTTCTTTTACAATAAGGTATTTTTGTATGGTAATTAAGTATTAAAGTGAATAATATCGTCGTTCTATTTGTAACACGTGATCATATCACAAGTAAAGAATTTAAAAAGTACGAAATAAACTATTCATATATTAGACCAGTTGTATAGTAGTCAAAAGTGCGCATAGTTCGAACCTAGCTGTGCTTTCTGTATGTGTGTATATATTAGTAAAAATAAATATATTTTAATGAAGTTAAGTAAACAAAATCACAAGAAAGGACTGCGTTAAAAAGAGCAAATCCAAACCTCTGAGTAATTGTATTAGTTTTATATAACTTTAAAAAACAGGCCGAAACAAACATAAATTAAACAAAACGCTGCCCTAATTGAATAGATCCCAGGGTACAAACTATAATGTGGGATTACAAAATGTATCCTAGGTTTTGGAGGTTACTGAGAAGTAGAGCCCACAGTGTGGTGGGAATACACTATCTAAGAAGAAAAGACACAACAATCACTAGTTAAGATTTTTTGTAGTAATAACAAATGTAACGGATTAAGATATATTAAAATTGCGTATAAATGTTGCTGCAATCCACTGAGTGATCAAAACAAATTTAATTATTAAAGCCTTGTTAAACAGTCCATGAAACCAAACTACTAATAGAAACAAGTGCTGAGAGCCATTACTAAAAAATTTTAAATATTTGTTAAGTTCAGTTATGTTGAAAACTCGTATCTTTGTTTTGAATTCTCGAAAAGCTACGGTATACAACACCTAACTTAATCTTACTCTAACGAAACGTTTCTAACGTCACTTACGCATTAATAACTTAAGAGAACTAAAACTTTAACGATTCTATATTAACATATAATACTTTGAAATACATCTCTGAACAAGAATTACTTACTGTCCATAGTTTACTGTGTAATATTCTGAATGTGTCACATGTAAACATTTATAAACGTTTTAAATAAACAACATTTTCCTACCATCTTTCTTGTAGTAAACAATTTCAACCTGTCGTTCTTCGCTGTCTTCTAAGGCCTCAGCAATTTCGCCACAGCATTAGGACTCGTGTGAGGTCCGTGCAAGAACTCACACATGCACGAGCGCTGCACGATCTCTCCTCTTGTGTAGCCCAGGAGTTCGGTGAAGCCATCGTTACAATAGATAATTGGTTTGTTCTCTACCTGAGCGTTAGCGACGATGAATCTTCTATCTAAAGAGACAAGGATAAAAGTTTAGCTGGAAGAAACTTTCATAAGAACTTTGACAAAATAAAGAGAATCATATGGTATTGTTTTAATGATAACGAAATCATCATGTGTCTACAAAACAATACCACTGGTGGAATGGACAAAAGGACAAAAAAGTTCAGTTTCTAATTATCATGTCGATTTGTTTCTTTGTTGTTCGTAAACATCAAGCTAAAAAATGGATTACCTGAGCTCACCACGAGTATCGAAATTCAAATTTTAGCTACGTAAGCCTCCAAACTTGTCACTGAGTGACATCTAATTATTCTTACATTTCATCAACATCTAAGAAATTTCAAAATAATACATCATAACTGCAATCAGATATACTAGAAACAAATCACTGATTTGTTAAAACTCTTGAATAACCAGAAATACTACAACCAAATGATTCAACTTATTACGGAAGTCTTTACAAACTGTTGAACAACCAGAAATACTACAAACAAATTACTCAACGTATTACAGAAACATCTACAAACTGTTGAATAACCAGAAATACTACAAACGAATGACACAACGTATTACAAAAACATCTACAAACTGTTGAACAACCAGAAATACTACAAACAAATGACTCAAAGTATTACAGAAACATCTACAAACTGTTGAACAACCAGAAATACTACAAACAAATGACTCAAAGTATTACAGAAACATCTACAAACTGTTGAACAACCAGAAATACTACAAACAAATGACTCAAAGTATTACAGAAACATCTACAAACTGTTGAACAACCAGAAATACTACAAACAAATGACACAACGTATTACAGAAACATGTACAAACTGTTGAACCACCAGAAATACTACAAACAAATGACACAACGTATTACAGAAACATGTACAAACTGTTGAATAACCAGAAATACTACAACCAAATGATTCAACTTATTACGGAAGCCTTTACAAACTGTTGAACAACCAGAAATACTACAAACAAATTACTCAACGTATTACAGAAACATCTACAAACTGTTGAATAACCAGAAATACTACAAACGAATGACACAACGTATTACAAAAACATCTACAAACTGTTGAACAACCAGAAATACTACAAACAAATGACACAACGTATTACAAAAACATCTACAAACTGTTGAACAACCAGAAATACTACAAACGAATGACACAACGTATTACAAAAACATGTACAAACTGTTGAACAACCAGAAATACTACAAACAAATGACACAACGTATTACAGAAACATGTACAAACTGTTGAACAACCAGAAATACTACAAACAAATTACACAACGTATTACAGAAACATCTACAAACTGTTGAACAACCAGAAATACTACAAACAAATGACTCAACGTATTACAGAAACATGTACAAACCGTTGAACAACCAGAAATACTACAAACGAATGACTCAACGTATTACAGAAACATGTACAAACCGTTGAACAACCGGAAATACTACAAACGAATGACTCAACGTATTACAGAAACATGTACAAACCGTTGAACAACCGGAAATACTACAAACAAATGACTCAAAGTATTACAGAAACATGTACAAACTGTTGAACAACCAGAAATACTACAAACAAATGACACAACGTATTACAAAAAACATCTACAAACTGTTGAACAACCAGAAATACTACAAACGAATGACACAACGTATTACAAAAAACATGTACAAACTGTTGAACAAACCAGAAATACTACAAACAAATGACACAACGTATTACAGAAACATCTACAAACTGTTGAACAACCAGAAATACTACAAACAAATGACACAACGTATTACAGAAACATCTACAAACTGTTGAACAACCAGAAATACTACAAACAAATGACACAACGTATTACAGAAACATCTACAAACTGTTGAACAACCAGAAATACTGCAAACGAATGACACAACGTATTACAGAAACATCTACAAACTGTTGAACAACCAGAAATACTACAAACTGTTGAACAACCAGAAATACTACAAACAAATGACACAACGTATTACAGAAACATCTACAAACTGTTGAACCACCAGAAATACTGCAAACGAATGACACAACGTATTACAGAAACATGTACAACCTGTTGAACAACCAGAAATACTACAAACAAATGACTCAGCTCATTACGGAAGCTCTTTACAAACTGTTGAACAACCAGAAATACTACAAACAAATGACTCAAAGTATTACAGAAACATCTACAAACTGTTGAACAACCAGAAATACTACAAACGAATGACACAACGTATTACAAAAAACATGTACAAACTGTTGAACAACCAGAAATACTACAAACGAATGACACAACGTATTACAAAAACATGTACAAACTGTTGAACAACCAGAAATACTACAAACAAATGACACAACGTATTACAGAAACATCTACAAACTGTTGAACAACCAGAAATACTACAAACAAATGACACAACGTATTACAGAAACATCTACAAACTGTTGAACCACCAGAAATACTGCAAACGAATGACACAACGTATTACAGAAACATGTACAAACTGTTGAACAACCAGAAATACTACAAACAAATGACTCAAAGTATTACAGAAACATCTACAAACTGTTGAACAACCAGAAATACTACAAACAAATGACACAACGTATTACAGAAACATGTACAAACTGTTGAACCACCAGAAATACTACAAACAAATGACACAACGTATTACAGAAACATGTACAAACTGTTGAATAACCAAAAATACTACAACCAAATGATTCAACTTATTACAGAAGCCTTTACAACCTGTTGAACAACCAGAAATACTACAAACGAATGACTCAACGTATTACAGAAACATGTACAAACCGTTGAACAACCGGAAATACTACAAACGAATGACTCAACGTATTACAGAAACATGTACAAACCGTTGAACAACCGGAAATACTACAAACAAATGACTCAACGTATTACAGAAACATCTACAAACTGTTGAACAACAAGAAATACTACAACGAATGACTCAACGTAGTACAGAAACATGTACAAACCGTTGAACAACCGGAAATACTACAAACAAATGACACAACGTGTTACAAAACAACTACAAACTGTTGAACAACCAGAAATACTACAAACGAATGACACAACGTATTACAAAAACATGTACAAACTGTTGAACAACCAGAAATACTACAAACAAATGACACAACGTATTACAGAAACATCTACAAACTGTTGAACAACCAGAAATACTACAAACAAATGACACAACGTATTACAGAAACATCTACAAACTGTTGAACAACCAGAAATACTACAAACAAATGACACAACGTATTACAGAAACATCTACAAACTGTTGAACAACCAGAAATACTACAAACAAATGACACAACGTATTACAGAAACATCTACAAACTGTTGAACCACCAGAAACACTACAAACAAATGACTCAAAGTATTACAGAAACATCTACAAACTGTTGAACAACCAGAAATACTACAGACAAATGACACAACGTATTACAGAAACATCTACAAACTGTTGAACAACCAGAAATACTACAAACAAATGACACAACGTATTACAGAAACATGTACAAACTGTTGAACCACCAGAAATACTACAAACAAATGACACAACGTATTACAGAACATGTACAAACTGTTGAACAACCAGAAATACTACAAACAAATTACTTAACGCATTACAGAAACATGTGCAAACTGTTGAACAACCAGAAATACTGCAAACGAATGACACAACGTATTACAGAAACATGTACAAACTGTTGAACAACCAAAAATACTTCAAACAAATGACTCAAAGTATTACAGAAACATCTACAAACTGTTGAACAACCAGAAATACTACAAACAAATGACTCAAAGTATTACAGAAACATCTACAAACTGTTGAACAACCAGAAATACTACAAACAAATGACACAACGTATTACAGACACATGTACAAACTGTTGAACCACCAGAAATACTACAAACAAAATGACACAACGTATTACAGAAACATGTACAAACTGTTGAACAAACCAGAAATACTACAAACAAATTACTTAACGTATTACAAAACATCTACAAACTGTCGAACAACCAGAAATACTACAAACGAATGACACAACGTATTACAGAAACATCTTCAAACTGTTGAACAACCAGAAATACTACAAACAAATGACTCAAAGTATTACAGAAATATCTACAAACTGTTGGACAACCAGAAATACTACAAACAAATGACACAACGTATTACAGAAACATCTACAAACTGTTGAACAACCAGAAATACATCAAACAAATGACTCAACGTGTCACAAAAACATCTACAAACTGTTGAACAACCAGAAATACTGCAAACGAATGACACAACGTATTACAGAAACATGTACAAACTGTTGAACAACCAGAAATACTACAAACGAATGACACAACGTATTACAAAAACATCTACAAACTGTTGAACAACCAGAAATACTACAAACGAATGACACAACGTATTACAAAAACATGTACAAACTGTTGAACAACCAGAAATACTACAAACAAATGACACAACGTATTACAGAAACATCTACAAACTGTTGAACAACCAGAAATACTGCAAACGAATGACACAACGTATTACAGAAACATGTACAAACTGTTGAACAACCAGAAATACTACAAACAAATGACTCAAAGTATTACAGAAACATCTACAAACTGTTGAACAACCAGAAATACTACAAACAAATGACACAACGTATTACAGAAACATGTACAAACTGTTGAACAACCAGAAATACTACAAACAAACGACTCAACGTATTACAGAAACATCTACAAACTGTTGAACAACCAGAAATACTACAAACAAATGACTCAACGTATTACAGAAACATCTACAAACTGTTGAACAACCAGAAATACTACAAACAAATGACTCAAAGTATTACAGAAACATGTACAAACTGTTGAACAACCGGAAATACTACAAACAAATGACTCAACGTATTACAGAAACATCTACAAACTGTTGAACAACCAGAAATACTACAAACAAATGACTCAACGTATTACAGAAACATGTACAAACTGTTGAACAACCAGAAATACTACAAACAAATTACTTAACGTATTACAGAAACATGTACAAACTGTTGAACAACCAGAAATACTACAAACAAATGACACAACGTATTACAGAAACATGTACAAACTGTTGAACAACCAGAAATACTACAAACAAATGACTCAACGTATTACAGAAACATGTACAAACTGTTGAACAACCAGAAATACTACAAACAAATTACTTAACGTATTACAGAAACATCTACAAACTGTTGAACAACCAGAAATACTTCAAACGAATGACACAACGTATTACAGAAACATGTACAAACTGTTGAACAACCAGAAATACTACAAACAAATGACTCAACGTATTACAGAAACATCTACAAACTGTTGAACAACCAGAAATACTACAAACAAATGACTCAACGTATTACAGAAACATCTACAAACTGTTGAACAACCAGAAATACTACAAACAAATGACACAACGTATTACAGAAACATCTACAAACTGTTGAACAACCAGAAATACTACAAACAAAATGACACAACGTATTACAGAAACATCTACAAACTGTTGAACAACCAAAAATACTACAAACAAATGACTCAACGTATTACAGAAACATCTACAAACTGTTGAACAACCAGAAATACTACAAACAAATGACTCAAAGTATTACAGAAACATGTACAAACTGTTGAACAACCGGAAATACTACAAACAAATTACTTAACGTATTACAGAAACATGTACAAACTGTTGAACAACCAGAAATACTACAAACAAATTACTTAACGTATTACAGAAACATGTACAAACTGTTGAACAACCAGAAATACTACAAACAAATGACTCAACGTATTACAGAAACATGTACAAACTGTTGAACAACCAGAAATACTACAAACAAATTACTTAACGTATTACAGAAACATCTACAAACTGTTGAACAACCAGAAATACTGCAAACGAATGACACAACGTATTACAGAAACATGTACAAACTGTTGAACAACCAGAAATACTACAAACAAATGACTCAACGTATTACAGAAACATCTACAAACTGTTGAACAACCAGAAATACTACAAACAAACGACTCAACGTATTACAGAAACATCTACAAAATGTTGAACAACCAGAAATACTACAAACAAACGACACAACGTATTACAGAAACATCTACAAACTGTTGAACAACCAGAAATACTGCAAACGAATGACACAACGTATTACAGAAACATGTACAAACTGTTGAACAACCAGAAATACATCAAACAAATGACTCAACGTGTCACAAAAACATCTACAAACTGTTGAACAACCAGAAATACTACAAACAAATGACACAACGTATTACAGAAACATCTACAAACTGTTGAACAACCAGAAATACATCAAACAAATGACTCAACGTGTCACAGAAACATCTACAAACTGTTGAACAACCAGAAATACTACAAACAAACGACTCAACGTATTACAGAAACATCTACAAACTGTTGAACAACCAGAAATACTACAAACAAATGACTCAACGTATTACAGAAACATCTACAAACTGTTGAACAACCAGAAATACTACAAACAAATGACTCAAAGTATTACAGAAACATGTACAAACTGTTGAACAACCGGAAATACTACAAACAAATGACTCAACGTATTACAGAAACATCTACAAACTGTTGAACAACCAGAAATACTACAAACAAATGACTCAACGTATTACAGAAACATGTACAAACTGTTGAACAACCAGAAATACTACAAACAAATTACTTAACGTATTACAGAAACATGTACAAACAGTTGAACAACCAGAAATACTACAAAACAAATTACTTAACGTATTACAGAAACATGTACAAACTGTTGAACAACCAGAAATACTACAAACAAATGACTCAACGTATTACAGAAACATCTACAAACTGTTGAACAACCAGAAATACTACAAACAAATGACTCAACGTATTACAGAAACATGTACAAACTGTTGAACAACCAGAAATACTACAAACAAATGACTCAAAGTATTACAGAAACATGTACAAACTGTTGAACAACCGGAAATACTACAAACAAATGACTCAACGTATTACAGAAACATGTACAAACTGTTGAACAACCAGAAATACTACAAACAAATTACTTAACGTATTACAGAAACATCTACAAACTGTTGAACAACCAGAAATACTACAAACAAATGACTCAACGTATTACAGAAACATCTACAAACTGTTGAACAACCAGAAATACTACAAACAAATGACTCAAAGTATTACAGAAACATGTACAAACTGTTGAACAACCGGAAATACTACAAACAAATGACTCAACGTATTACAGAAACATCTACAAACTGTTGAACAACCAGAAATACTACAAACAAATGACTCAAAGTATTACAGAAACATGTACAAACTGTTGAACAACCGGAAATACTACAAACAAATGACTCAACGTATTACAGAAACATCTACAAACTGTTGAACAACCAGAAATACTACAAACAAATGACTCAACGTATTACAGAAACATGTACAAACTGTTGAACAACCAGAAATACTACAAACAAATTACTTAACGTATTACAGAAACATGTACAAACTGTTGAACAACCAGAAATACTACAAACAAATGACACAACGTATTACAGAAACATGTACAAACTGTTGAACAACCAGAAATACTACAAACAAATGACTCAACGTATTACAGAAACATGTACAAACTGTTGAACAACCAGAAATACTACAAACAAATTACTTAACGTATTACAGAAACATCTACAAACTGTTGAACAACCAGAAATACTTCAAACGAATGACACAACGTATTACAGAAACATGTACAAACTGTTGAACAACCAGAAATACTACAAACAAATGACTCAACGTATTACAGAAACATCTACAAACTGTTGAACAACCAGAAATACTACAAACAAATGACTCAACGTATTACAGAAACATCTACAAACTGTTGAACAACCAGAAATACTACAAACAAATGACACAACGTATTACAGAAACATCTACAAACTGTTGAACAACCAGAAATACTACAAACAAATGACACAACGTATTACAGAAACATCTACAAACTGTTGAACAACCAGAAATACTACAAACAAATGACTCAACGTATTACAGAAACATGTACAAACTGTTGAACAACCAGAAATACTACAAACAAATTACTTAACGTATTACAGAAACATCTACAAACTGTTGAACAACCAGAAATACTGCAAACGAATGACACAACGTATTACAGAAACATGTACAAACTGTTGAACAACCAGAAATACTACAAACAAATGACTCAACGTATTACAGAAACATCTACAAACTGTTGAACAACCAGAAATACTACAAACAAACGACTCAACGTATTACAGAAACATCTACAAAATGTTGAACAACCAGAAATACTACAAACAAACGACACAACGTATTACAGAAACATCTACAAACTGTTGAACAACCAGAAATACTGCAAACGAATGACACAACGTATTACAGAAACATGTACAAACTGTTGAACAACCAGAAATACATCAAACAAATGACTCAACGTGTCACAAAACATCTACAAACTGTTGAACAACCAGAAATACTACAAACAAATGACACAACGTATTACAGAAACATCTACAAACTGTTGAACAACCAGAAATACATCAAACAAATGACTCAACGTGTCACAGAAACATCTACAAACTGTTGAACAACCAGAAATACATCAAACAAATGACTCAACGTGTCACAGAAACATCTACAAACTGTTGAACAACCAGAAATACTACAAACAAACGACTCAACGTATTACAGAAACATCTACAAACTGTTGAACAACCAGAAATACTACAAACAAATGACTCAACGTATTACAGAAACATCTACAAACTGTTGAACAACCAGAAATACTACAAACAAATGACTCAAAGTATTACAGAAACATGTACAAACTGTTGAACAACCGGAAATACTACAAACAAATGACTCAACGTATTACAGAAACATCTACAAACTGTTGAACAACCAGAAATACTACAAACAAATGACTCAACGTATTACAGAAACATGTACAAACTGTTGAACAACCAGAAATACTACAAACAAATTACTTAACGTATTACAGAAACATGTACAAACAGTTGAACAACCAGAAATACTACAAACAAATTACTTAACGTATTACAGAAACATGTACAAACTGTTGAACAACCAGAAATACTACAAACAAATGACTCAACGTATTACAGAAACATCTACAAACTGTTGAACAACCAGAAATACTACAAACAAATGACTCAACGTATTACAGAAACATGTACAAACTGTTGAACAACCAGAAATACTACAAACAAATGACTCAAAGTATTACAGAAACATGTACAAACTGTTGAACAACCAGAAATACTACAAACAAATGACTCAACGTATTACAGAAACATGTACAAACTGTTGAACAACCAGAAATACTACAAACAAATTACTTAACGTATTACAAAAACATCTACAAACTGTTGAACAACCAGAAATACTACAAACAAATGACACAACGTATTACAGAAACATCTACAAACTGTTAAACAACCAGAAATACTGCAAACGAATGATACAGCGTATTACAGAAACATGTACAAACTGTTGAACAACCAGAAATACTACAAACAAATGACTCAAAGTATTACAGAAACATCTACAAACTGTTGAACATTATTATTTTCAGATTCGTTTATTCCTATTTTAATTGAAATATTTTACAGCAAAACACTCTCATAAATTTCCAATATTATGTAACGGATAAATTGATCAGTTTGTTATGTAATTCTTACAGATTTTCTTCATGAAGAAATCCACTCTACCAGAAAGTGTACAAAACTTAGTCAAGTTCTAGATTTTAATTCTAGCGTTTAGAATTCAAAAACTACCATTATCTTTGTGTTACAATTACTTCCCTCCATCAAAGTGATTTAAAGTTGGTATTGTTGGTTGTTTCTAACCTACTTTGTTAAAGTTGGTATTGTTGGTTGTTTCTAACCTACTTTGTTAAAGTGGGTATTGTTGATTATTTCTTACCTACTTTGTTAAAGTTGGTATTGTTGGTTATTTCTAACCTACTTTGTTAATGTTGGTATTGTTGGTTCTTTCTAACCTACTTTGTTAAAGTGGGTATTGTTGATTATTTCTTACCTACTTTGTTAAAGTTTGTATTGTTGGTTATTTCTAACCTACTTTGTTAAAGTTGGTATTGTTGGTTATTTCTAACCTACTTTGTTAATGTTGGTATTGTTGGTTATTTCTAACCTACTTTGTTAATGTTGGTATTGTTGGTTATTTCTAACCTACTTTGTTAATGTTGGTATTGTTGGTTATTTCTAATCTACTGTGTTGAAGTTGGTATTGTTCGTTATTTCTAACATACTTTGTTAAAGCTGGTATTGTTGGTTATTTCTAACCTACTTTGTTAAAGTTGGTATTGTTCGTTATTTCTAACCTACTGTGTTAAAGTTGGTATTGTTCGTTATTTCTAACCTACTGTGTTAAAGTTGGTATTGTTGGTTATTACTAACATACTTTGTTAAAGTTGGTATTGTTGGTTATTTCTAACCTACTTTGTTAAAGTTGGTATTGTTGGTTATTTCTAACCTACTTTGTTAAAGTTGGTATTGTTGGTTATTTCTAACCCACTTTGTTAAAGTTGGTATTGTTGGTTATTACTAACATACTTTGTTAAAGTTGGTATTGTTGGTTATTACTAACATACTTTGTCAAAGTTGGTATTGTTGGTTATTACTAACATACTTTGTTAAAGTTGGTATTGTTGGTTATTTCTAACCTACTTTGTTAAAGTTGGTATTGTTCGTTATTTCTAACAATCTGTGTTAAAGTTGGTATTGTTCGTTATTTCTAACCTACTTTGTTAAAGTTGTAATTGTTCGTTATTTCTAACAAACTGTGTTAAAGTTGTAATTGTTCGTTATTTCTAACAAACTGTGTTAAAGTTGGTATTGTTCGTTATTTCTAACAAACTGTGTTAAAGTTGTAATTGTTCGTTATTTCTAACAAACTGTGTTAAAGTTGTAATTGTTCGTTATTTCTAACAAACTGTGTTAAAGTTGTAATTGTTCGTTATTTCTAACAAACTGTGTTAAAGTTGTAATTGTTCGTTATTTCTAACAAACTGTGTTAAAGTTGGCATTGTTCGTTATTTCTAACCTACTGTGTTAAAGTTGGTATTGTTGGTTATTTCTAACCTACTGTGTTAAAGTTGGTATTGTTGGTTATTACTAACATACTTTGTTAAAGTTGGTATTGTTGGTTATTTCTAATCTACTGTGTTAAAGTTGGTATTGTTCGTTATTTCTAACCAATTTGTTAAAGTTGGTATTGTTGATTATTTCTAACCTACTTTGTTAATGTTGGTATTGTTCGTTATTTCTAATCTACTGTGTTAAAGTTGGTATTGTTCGTTATTTCTAACCAATTTGTTAAAGTTGGTATTGTTGGTTATTTCTAACCTACTTTGTTAAAGTTGGTATTGTTGGTTATTTCTAATCTACTGTGTTAAAGTTGGTATTGTTGGTTATTTCTAACCAATTTGTTAAAGTTGGTATTGTTGGTTATTTCTAATCTACTGTGTTAAAGTTGGTATTGTTCGTTATTTCTAACCAATTTGTTAAAGTTGGTATTGTTGGTTATTTCTAACCTACTTTGTTAATGTTGGTATTGTTTGTTATTTCTAACATCTAGTCTGTCTATTTTATCAAACCATACATTAACAAATACCTGTAATTCACTGTGTTATAGTATTATTATAACTTCACTGTGTTAGAGAAGGTATCAATGAATATCTCTATTGTGTAAGAACAGGTATCAATTATTGTCTGCAGTTCATTGTGTTAATGACGGTGTTATTAGTTATTCCTAGTCCAGTGTTTCACGGTGTGTTCTCTTCCATAGAATAGGATGTTCGATGGAATATGAAATTTACAGTAGGATAAGATGCTTCATATTGTGTCACACTTACGATAAGGTAAGATTATTTGTGCAACGTGATACATAAGATAAGGTAAGAGTTTCGTAAGTATCAAACTTAGGACATTCCATACAATGTGACACTCATGATAGGATAAGATGCTTTGTACAGTGTGACACCTACAGCCGTAACATAAAGCAAGCAGCAACAAAGATAGTTAAGAAATGAAGGAAAACGACTGATGAATGTTGATTGGAATGCGACTGTTTTTGGAAATTCGTCCAATTCGAAAGTGAGACGAAGCTCTGTATATACATATGTAATCATCAGAATATTAAGCACTAACCAGATCATGTCAAATACGCAACAAATATGAAAATGAAAGAAAAGATTAACAAAACAAAGAACAGAAAAAAATAAAACATTTGGAATTGTTTTTTTGTCAAAGCTACTCAAGCGCATCTTTCACAGAGATAGACCAGAGGAAAGGTAACCAGTACACATCACCCACCGTTTGGGTTACCAGCGAAGTGGGATTGACTGTTACAATATAACGCTCCCACGGCTGAAAGGGTTAGCATATTCGGTGGCGGGTTTCGATCCTGCAAATACAGATGCGTCCGAACAGCAGACTTCGCCAGGCTATAAAGTTTTAAAACATAAAAACTGTAGAATATCATATCAGGAAATGTTTATAGACATTTTTAAACTATCGATTCCCCCGGTGGGATAACAGTAAATGTATGGATTCGCCACTCTAAAAGATCCGAGTTCGATTCATCCAGCTGTACAGAAAACGTATAGCCCACTGGGTGTAGCTTTGCGGAAATAAACAACAAAATGTACTGATAATTAACTGTACGTATTTTTCAACTAGTTAAAACAAAAGACTTTTACCAAAGACGTCAGATAAAAAAAACTCGTTTTAACTAAAAATATAAGGTAATGTAATGTATTTTAGCTGCAAAAGTGTAACACAACCAACACTAGTTAGGGTTATGAGCTACACGAGTAATAAATTTCTTAACCCTACACTTGACCTTTCGTTTTCAAGTTATTTTGTATTTGATCTCCTCAAAAGTAGGCTTAGAATTCTAGCAACGTCCACGCAATATTAGGCTTGAGGGTTTACGCTATTCATTCGCTACCTGTGAAGAAATGTCGTTTTTGAGTTTTTCATACCCCGATATCTACAGTAGATTTGGAGGGTTTGACTTTCACTGTTCCTTACACAATCCACGTAATGGAGAGTCAGCGGAAGGTTTTTCAAGACGACGAGTGCAAGACTGACATTGTCAACCTTTACAAAAACTTGTTACAATGTCAGACAATACAACGCAATCACTGCGATCGGAGATATAAAATACAAGTATGATGAAGGAAGTAGTTCTCATAAAGTGCGGTCAACCCTCAGTTAACCCTATAAAGTAGATAACAACATATCTAATTTTATAATTAATAGGATAAGAGATGGCCATAAATAACTCAATACAATTTGCTACGGATTTATATATTTATATATCTGAGACGATCGACTTCTGGATTGCGTCTTTACAAATGTAATGAATTACTGGTTGCTATAGCAACCACAACGCCACAGCGACAGCAGACGAATGTCCGTGCATGTGTAGTTCTGAGAAACTCGACGTCTGTACACTGCCTCACTGTAGTGGATACGTCAGCTCTACTATAAGATTTGAAACGATTCCTCACTTTTCTAAGTGCAATCATTACACACGAAGTCACCCCGTAAAATACAAGTCATGTGACTAGTCTATCGTGACTTACAAGCATGGGAACTCAGATATGAAAGACATAGACGTATTCTAAAGTCACTGTATTACTAACGTTACCTTGGTATGCCATTTCGGCGTAAAAAACAAAAAATGAAACGAGTCACCAACCTTCCCCGAGAACTCAATGTTGGAAAATCGTGAAACAACTGTAGGTTTTAATATGCGATCTTTCAACATATACTAAGCCTAATTTAGTAGGAAAATTTCAAATATATGAAGTATTCCTCCTACCATTTTATTTTTGTGGATTAGTTACCAATCTGAAATTCTGTTCCATGACTAATTTATTAATCGTTGTGTAAACTAAACAACTTCGTAAGTAACTACTACCGATATTATTTTTATATATAACCTTATTTACTGCTGCTCTAAATATTGTTATATGTTAACAAGACAGATCCAACATTCAGAACTACATGAATTATTGTTATATGTTAACAAAACAGATACAACATTCAGAACTACATGAATTATTGTTATATGTTAACAAGACACATACAACATTCAGAACTACATGAATTGTTGTTATATGTCAACAAAACAAATACAACATTCAGAACTACATGAATTGTTGTTATATATCAACAAAACAAATACAACATTCAGAACTACATGAATTGTTGTTATATGTTAACAAAACAGAAACAACATTCAGAACTACGTGAATTATTGTTATATGTTAACAAAACAGAAACAACATTCAGAACTACATGAATTATTGTTATATGTTAACAAAACAGATACAACATTCAGAACTACATGAATTATTGTTAAAGGCTAACAAAACAGATACAACATTCAGAACTACATGAATTATTGTTAAAGGCTAACAAAACAGATACAACATTCAGAACTACATGAATTATTGTTAAAGGCTAACAAAACAGATACAACATTCAGAACTACATGAATTATTGTTAAAGGCTAACAAAACAGATACAACATTCAGAACTACATGAATTATTGTTAAAGGCTAACAAAACAGATACAACATTCAGAACTACATGAATTATTGTTATATGTTAACAAAACAGATACAACATTCAGAACTACATGAATTATTGTTAAAGGCTAACAAAACAGATACAATACTCACTGCTACTTTATCTATTATTGTATGTATTCAGATATACACAACTAGTTTAACTGTTGTTACTGTAAGCCAGACAGATACAATATTCACTACTACTTTATGTTTATAACAGCGAGACAGCAGTAATACGGTTTAAACACCGAAATTTGTCAGGCATTTGAAACCAATAAGCCTAAAAACTATAGCTCACGTGACTTCTATAATAAAATCAGATATATTAGCAGTTGTAGTTGTCTGATTCGCAAACAATCTTTTAACATATGTTACCTCTGTGTTTAATAAACGTGTTGTGACACATGATTACACGAGCTGTACAATCTTTTAACATATGTTACCTCTGTGTTTAATAAACATGTTGTGACACATGATCACACAAGCTGTACAATCTTTTAACATATGTTACCTCTGTGTTTAATAAACATGTTGTGACACATGATTACACGAGCTGTACAATCTTTTAACATATGTTACCTCTGTGTTTAATAAACATGTTGTGACACATGATCACACAAGCTGTACAATCTTTTAACATATGTTACCTCTGTGTTTAATAAACATGTTGTGACACATGATTACACGAGCTGTACAATCTTTTAACATATGTTACCTCTGTGTTTAATAAACATGTTGTGACACATGATCACACAAGCTGTACAATCTTTTAACATATGTTACCTCTGTGTTTAATAAATATGTTGTGACACATGATCACACAATCTGTACAATCTTTTAACATATGTTACCTCTGTGTTTAATAAACATGTTGTGACACATGATCACACAAGCTGTTGATAAAACGTGACAGATTCTGTCCCTCTCTCTCAATCTTTGTGTGTGTGTGTGTCTCTTACAGCATCGGGCTATCTGCTGAGTTCACGGAGGGAATCGAACCCCTGATTTTAGCGTAGACTTACCTCTTTCAAACTATCTGTCTATTTTTTCTTTTGTTTATGATCGTAGCTATATTTACTCATGTTCGAAACTAAGTTCTTCAAATCATAGTTCCACTCGAAAACTGTCAGATCCAAAGATCGTAATCGTTTTGGAGTCACGCATAAAATGAGAAAAGAAATGGAGAGAAAAAATGCTTTGCGAAGTTTATTGAACAGTCAATCACCATGGCAACCTCCAAGGCAGATTTCAGTAACTACATATCTGTTGTCTATTCTTTAACGTGCAGGTAGTCCTTGTGTAACTTTGCGCGAAATTCAAAACAAACAAGCTCTTCTGTGACACTGTCTACATGAGTATAGATTTCTTATATTGATTTTGTGTTTTCCACCCGACTGCCACGTGAATTTAAAAAGTCTCACTTTAGACACGAAGCGATCGAACACCAACGAGAAGTAGACACTGTGGAGAATATAATCAGTAAATATACGACCAGAAACTGAAGTATTAAGACTTACCTTTGTGTAAAGGTCTTAAGCTGAGAACAGCAAAAACCACTTTTACTTTGTTATCATTAAATCACTGTAACTATCCCATGATTGAAACACAGACTGTGTTTGTTATAAGTTGAACAAAGAACATATGGAAGATAAGGAACTGTGGAGAGTCTGCTGGTAATAATACAGAACGTTTGTTTTTTATTTATTCGGTGAAAATTTTAGAGCACATAACGTTAGGAAAATCCTGGATTTCAGAACTTAGTCTGGGAAACATTTTGGTGGTGTGATTCTTAAAGTTCTCTGGTTCTCTTTCTATCATTTAAATTATAAAGAGTTATGAACATTTGGAGATAACTGTCCATTAGCATCTTCAAATTCTCCATAGTTTCCAGGCTATACACACAAAACAACAACAACAACAACAAAACAACACAGGAGAGGCCTCACATAATGATGCGCAATACAAGAACTGTTTCCTCAGCTCTATAAAGCCGTTTCCTCGGCAGTTCTCGTGAATTTTGTCGTTACTAACGGAATGTGAAAGACTCAAGAAAGCTTATTCTCCGCTGCTAGGTGGCTACATGTAGTACTTAGCCGTATTATAAGTAAATACACTATCTTGTACAAGACGGGTATAGTCTCTTCACATTAATGAAGAACAAATTTTGTTTGTTACTTTCTTTCAGGTTAACTGAACAAGACCTTTTGGGAGAGAATAATTTTGGTTCTAATTTGAAAACCGTGACATCTCTCTGTAGCTCACCCAATTTCCTGAATATGGTGCCCCCTAGTGGCACAGCGACATGTCTTCTGACTCACAACACTATAAACCGAGTTTCGATACCGGTGGTGGGCAAAGCACAGATAGCCTATTGTGTATCTTTGTGTTTAATTTCAAACAAACGACAGTGTGTGCGTGTTTTCTTATAGCAAAGCCACATCGAACTATCTGCTGAGTCTACCGAGGGGAATCGAACCCCTGATTTTAGCATTATAAATCCATAGACTTACCGCTGTACTAGTGGAAGACCCAAACAAACGAAGATAATTATATTATATTATATTATATTATACCGTGTGTTTGATTTGAATTTCACGCAAAGCTACACGAGAGTTTAGCAGGAAAGTCAGTTAGTCATCACCACTTACCGCCAACTCGTGAACTACTCTTTTACCAGCATATAGTGAGATTAACCGTCACACTATAATGCTCACACGACTACAAAGGCGAGCATGTTTAATGTGACGGGAATTCGAACGTGCAACTCTCATTTGGCGAGTCGAGCGCCCTAACCACCTGACCATGCTTAGGGCCTTACTCTTAAACAGCAGTAAATCAGAAAAATATAAAAATGTCAGCAAGAAGGATTTTATTTCCTCAGCGAGGTATCTATGTTGCAATATCACTGAGACCCTGTATTATATTAAGACTTATTTTTAGTTTTAAAGTGGCATTCAATCGAATCAATAATTTCAAGCCAGAAGATTTGATGAAATGCTAAAATCGATGCTGGTATTCTGACCTCATTAGATATCGACTGATTGAAATCTTATTTAGCTGTTCGTGGTTTAATGCTGTCAGTTCTTTTTCAAAAGTAAATTTAACTGAAACTCTAAAACACCCAAGAAAGAAAGTAACTTATAATAATAAAAAGAAAATTTTCGAAACCAGTTGTTTATCAATTTGTCTCATTTTTTAAATGGTAAGTTTCAGTACTTACGAAACACTACTTAAGCCTATCTCCCGCTGCTATCAACTCTGAGCTGCTGCCCATAGGGAAAGCAGCTGACCAACAGCATCTACTCTCGATATAACCTTTACAGACGAAAAGTGGGACTGACTGTAATATTATCACGTTCGCATGATTGAAAAACAAAACAAAAAGACAAGCGTGTTTGGAACCGGGTTTTGATCCCGTGTCCCACAACCCACATGATCAGTAAAAAAACACAAAAACAAATGGATAATTTCTGTAACATAGTCACAAAAAATCATAAATAACGAAAATAAACATAACTTGTGGAGACAATAAACAAGTTCGAATTATTCATAAATATTCATAAGAAATAAAAACCATACACTTAAAGGTAATAATGTAAAAAGTGGTAATTTCACCACACCCCTACCGGAGGTTTTTCAACACAGTTCAACAAGAAACGTTTTTGTACCAAGATTTGAACCTGGCACTGATGGATAACCAGCGACCACTTCTGTGACAATTAACTACAGCTGCTGTATGAAACAGGAATTTTTATAGTCAGCCAGTAAGAGCACGTGATCAGATAAACAATTTCATCTCTCAAAAGATCAGATACAACAGTTTTGATGCTGGATTAACTAAATAATACGCTTGGACTAACCAAGAAAAGGAAAAGTTTCACCTGTTAGTTTTCAGTGTAGGAATCTTTTTAATTTGCTTCCTTCGTGGGATTCAAAAAACCTTTTTATGAATGTGTACACTACGGAAATGTTCTAAAGATAGTGAGTTTTCAGTCGATTGAATTTGATGAAACGTCACGTCTCATTGCTAGTGTTAACAACAAGTCTACGTGAAGTTTGATTAACGTAATGGACGAACGTTCAGGAACGTGTTACGTCACCAGGAGCAAAACAAATAGAAAAAGAGAAATTTTATGAAATATTTTAGGCCTAACAATTTTTTTTTTTTAACATTTTAACAATAATTTCTATCCCATACTTAAACAACCTAATCTCGTATATATTTTATTCATTTCAGGTAATGAATTTCAATAAATATTTTATTCGTTTCGGTAGATGAGTTTATATTTACTTATTTTAAACTTTCATTCACTGGTTCATTCATGTAGTAAATTAGTTGATATTCTACATATTTCCCCTTAGTGTCGCTGTATTACACAAATTTCAGTGATATTTTATAAGAATTAAAAGGTAAAATGTAAACCAGACTGAACATTCACGATCTTCATGATAAAGTGAAATATTTTATGCAAATATAACAGTACTGCTTCTCTTACAGTACCTACGAAACACAATGACAGTAGTTAATCTAACTTCTGTATACAGGTGATAAACGGTAAGCCTAAATGTCATTCGGACTTACTACCTTAAAGAATATGGTACAAACAAAAGATACTGTCAGTATCCATGGTTCAATGTACTGTGTACACATCATAGAAGGTGCTTGTTAAGAAGTAGTGGTTAGTGTATCTGTACGTGTTTATACCACCTTCAAATACGCAGTTTATACAAATTCGTCAATTAGTCCACTTTGTTGAGTGTCACTACCGCATATTTAAGAAAATTTTTCAAGTGGTTTGGGGCCTAAAACAAATTTACTTTCTTGTAGTCAGTCAGTTTCACTCGCCCAAGGTAAATGCCCAGTATGTATGGAGTAAACTATTTAAGCCGTTGAAATTATGTCTCCATCTGCAGAATACGCGTTCTTTCTTCAGGAAACTCAGGTAATCAACAGTTTTACATCCTCATGCACTACCTGGTGGTGTTTTTGTAAAACAACAAACTAGTATGGGGAATAGTACGAGAGAAACCAAACCAGAGAGGTGACCTCATGCACTACCTGGTGGTGTTTTGTAAAACAACAAACTAGTATGGGGAATAGTACCAGAGAAACCAAACCAGAGGTGACTTCATGCACTACCTGGTGGTGTTTTTTGTAAAACAACAAACAAGTATGGGGAATAGTACCAGAGAAACCAAACCAGAGAGGTGACCTCATGCACTACCTGGTGGTGTTTTTGTAAAACAACAAACTAGTATGGGGAATAGTACCAGAGAAACCAAACCAGAGAGGTGACCTCATGCACTACCTGGTGGTGTTTTTTGTAAAACAACAAACTAGTATGGGGAATAGTACCAGAGAAACCAAACTAGAGAGGTGACCTCATGCACTACCTGGTGGTGTTTTTGTAAAACAACAAACAAGTATGGGGAATAGTACCAGAGAAACCAAACCAGAGAGGTGACCTCATGCACTTCCTGGTGGTGTTTTGTAAAACAACAAACAAGTATGGGGAATAGTACCAGAGAAACCAAAGCAGAGAGGTGACCTCATGCACTTCCTGGTGGTGTTTTTTGTAAAACAACAAACAAGTATGGGGAATAGTACCAGAGAAACCAAACCAGAGAGGTGACCTCATGCACTTCCTGGTGGTGTTTTTTGTAAAACAACAAACAAGTATGGGGAATAGTACCAGAGAAACCAAAGCAGAGAGGTGATTTTCTGCAGGAGTTTAATTCAAAATTACTTTAAAGGGTATAGATAGAGCAGCGGCGGCTTGGTATAGTAGCTATACGTCAACATAGCTCAAACAAACGATTTAGGCTCACTCTAGGGGTTACATGATAATGTTAAACACCAGCTAGGGACACATTACTGTAAAAGGCTGAGAACCACTGCATAAAACTGATGGTTCCCAATCACCAGTCCACGAAAAATTTCAATCGTTTGTAAGATGGTTTTAAAAAAGAACAAGTTTTAAAATACGACTTATAATAAAGTACATCGTTTAACAACGTAATTTAACATACTTTACGAGTGATCCATAAAGTTTAATATTATATAAAGCAGTCCTTGATAACAACGTAATTTAACATACTTTACGTGTGATCTATAAAGTTTAATATTATATAAAGCAGTCCTTGATAACAACGTAATTTAACGTACTTTACGTGTGATCTATAAAGTTTAATATTATATAAAGCAGTCCTTGAAATTTTGGGCTCAGAACAAGCTATTTCTGACTTGGAGAAAATCACATTTAAACCATATGTAGCTACGAATATTAACAGCGCATTTGCAAGACCCTACGAACACTGTTATTGAGCTTTCCCAGAGGGCTGTTGGGTTTCTACTATATTTAATACTGACTTACTGTATTGCTGTCACCAAAATACTCGTATCATAGTCATAAGATTTATAATACTAAAAACTGATTTCGATACCTGTGATGTACACAGCAGAGATAACCCGTTATGCAGCTTTGCACTTAATTTGACTTTAGTTTATCAATTGTTTGGAACTAATCACAAAGCTATACAATGGGCTAGCTGTGCTCTGCCCATCACGGGTATCAAAACTCTGTTTCTAGCGACGTGAGCATGTAAACATATCGTTGTGCCGATGCGGGGACTTTGCCGTTAGAATTTGAGCTGTATACCGAAGTAAACTGTACTCAGAAACAAAACAAGCATTCTAAACTCAACATTTTATTATTAAGATCATTAATTCCGTATAGCTAGTTCTTTTACGTTATATTCTGTATCATATCCCCATCCATCTGGCTTGTTATTAATTAATCACCCACTGCAATATTAAAACTATTGTTTAATCTCAAACCACTAGTCTTTCTTGGTTACTAATTTCTTAGAATTATTTCGGGTGAAACAGGTAACCCCGTTTTTCTAGTTAATTCAACCCTTCTCTTGTGTAAAATTTCTATAATACAAAACTACGTTCTCTGTCGAAAAAAAATTCCCATTCGTTCACTTCCAAACTTTAAAAAAATATATATTATTAATATAATATATAATAATAATATATATTATTCGGCGAAGACCATAACTCCTCATTAATAAATCATTTCACCAAGGATGTGAATCCTTTTATTTCTTACTAACGCCCTCTTCAGTACTTTTTATCAGCTGTTTTACTATATTTAGAAAAATAATACTCTCTTAAAGACAGGCAGTACGTATAACATTAGTGGTAGCAATACCCGCATTATAAAAGCCTTGCACATTTTTCCGGTTCCGGTTCATAATAAAAAAGAAATGGAGTCTTTGTTATTGTTATTACATTGCTGTCTTATTGTTGGTAATGTACCTCGGTTCGTAACGTACGCTCTTAAACTCAATTTCTTTTTAAGCCTAACAAAACAACACTGACCTATCTTGTTTCGAATTCAAACATTTTTGTTTCCCAATACGCTCTAGTAACGTTATATAATGTAATATTCCTTCTTTGAACCTGCAAATTTTTAATATTTTAGCTGTATCAAGTTTCGTGTCTATCTATAATTTTCTTTTTATACACTTAGGAACTTCAGGAAACTACCACATGCACTGCTGGCCAAATTCTTAAGACCAATGAACAAAGAGTAAAAATATGCATTTTGCATTGTCAGACTCAACCATTTATTTGAGTAGAGCTTCGAAAGATGAAAATAAGAAAAGGGAAAATGTGAACACTATGAAATTAGTCTAAATACTAGCTGGTCAAAAGTTTAAGACCATACTGAAATGAAGCGTTAATCGATAAACACGTAACGAATCTTTCAGCAGGACAACGCTGCAATCCACAATGCCCGCAGGACAAAGGACTTTTTCATGGCAAATAGCCTGATTCTTTTGGACCATCCAGCTTATTCGCCCGAACAAAGAGCGTAGATCCTGGGGGGACGGGTGGAATACATCCTCCCTTCATTTTAGGTGGAGGTATGGTGCATACAATCATCCCCCCCTACAGTTTGGTCTGTTGAATTGTTTTATTGCATCACAGGCCTACAAACTGTGTGTTTGTTTTTGTGATTCTCGTGTTCTTACCAATCGAATTACATAATTAGGCCTAGATGTAGGCTTTTTCAGTAGCCGAAATGTACATCTTTAATATAGACGTGCTTCTAAGCTTTTCGATCTAAGCGATAGTTCGTGTCAGTTAGTAGGCCTAAGTATACATGCAAGGATTGCAAGCAGTATCACAGAATCTACCTACGTCTTGTACGTAGTGTAAGATTAAGTAAAATTTTCATCACAACAGATTGAACAGAGTATGAAATTCGAAAATATTACTCCCAAGCGTAAACTCCTGTGATCTAGATCTGGCAGGCCATTTGTAGCTTGTAGCTGCATCAATCTTATGTGTATATTGTGCGATTTTCCTACGCCATTTGTTCTTATGCATGTCTAGCCGCTTTTATTGTCGAACGCCTTACTCTCCTTAGCTGTCGAAGCGCTGACCATAGCGTACGTTTAGGGTACAGTTAACGACAGGTTCGGGCCGCTCGGATCCAGACGCGCCCTACATACCCCCCCCCTCCGCTCCCTTTAGTGTGAGCCTCGATTTTACAACAGGACTCATTAGACCTGTGTTTGTAGCCCTCATTAATCCATGAAATTTCAGATTATTACTGCCCTCTAATAAAGTGCTGGTGCTTTATGGTAAAAGAACAATATGTTCTCTTATCATAGATAGTAAAAATATTGTATTTTCTTGTACAATTAGAACACAAAAGGAGCGATTTCAACGGCCTGAAGCCTCTACTCGAATTGTATTGCTAGTTTTTGTTTAGGTTTTATTTAATAGACGTGCTTATAAACATTATATCACAACGTGTTTGATGAGCTTTAACAGGGATATAATATAATTGTGATTGTTTAAGTATTTTCGAGAAACTTACAATTACTTGTGTTGTAACTAGCACACATTATTGTCCCAGCGATGCCCAGGTGGTCAGTCGGCTCGGTAGTCACTGTGAGGTTCGCGCGTTCGACTTAAATACATTGTATAGTTCAGTCCTACTTCCATTCTGTTCTATCTTCATTAGTTGTACGTTAGAGTTTTTCAATAAAGACTGTATTTTAGCCTGTTGAGTCATCTGGAAACAGATTCCAATTATGACAAGCAAGCGTCTGAAACTTTCCGATATTAGACAGTTCTACAAGCCAGTTATTGGTACTACAAGTGACAATGTAGATGTAGATAATCCAACAATCTCAAGCAAAGGAATAGAAACTTGTTATACAGAGAAAATACCATGTTCATCAGAGGACGAGTCTGAAAATGCTTGTGTAACTATTGCACATCATGAACCACGAGATAGTTGTAAAACAACTTTGTGCAGTAATGAAAAATCTGACACTCCACAGATACAGTGTGGAAAGCCATATCATCCAGACGCACAACTAATACCATAACAGAAAGCAAAATCTCAAAATATCAACTTCCAAGGCAAGTGGTTTGATGAGTTCCCATGGCTGCACTTCGACAATCAGACTCAAAAAGTCATATGCTTTCATTGTGCCAAGGAGGGAAATAGAGGCCTTTTACAGTGAAATTGAGAGGCCAGTGGAGTATACCTTCATATCCACTGGTTTTGCAACTGGAAAAGGCAAAACAGAAATTCAACCAACACCAATCCTCCTCTCAGCACAGATTCACTATATCTCCAGAAGGTTCACTTGATGTAACTCCAGTGACTGTCCAGCTACACGATGGAAAAAAGAAGCAACAGGAAGAATGCAAAAGAAGTCCAGCCAAAATATTCAGAAGTTTACGTTTCTTACTGCGTCAAGGTTTAGCATTATGTGGGCATACCGATACGGAGGGGAACATCCTGCAGTTAATGAAGCTCCTGGAAGAGGAAGATCCTGAGTTGACGGCCTACTTGTCAAAGAAAACCACATTCACATCACCCCAGGCTCAGAATGAAATAATGGAGATGTTCAGCCACCAAACACTGAGGAACATAGCACAAAGAGTGCAGCAAAGTAAAATCTTTGCATTAATGGTTGATGGCACTCAAGATGTTACAGGTGCCAAACAGGAAGCAATATACGATACGTAGATGAGAGCCTTGACGTCCACGAGACATTTTTTGGTTTGTACAGTGTTTCCAATACAACTGGTGAAACAATATCCTCGACTATACTTGATGTACTGACTAGACCCAATTTACCACTGTCAGAATTAAGAGCACAAACTTATGATGGAGCCGCTAACGTGAATGGTGCGTACAGTGGATGCCAGGCAAAAATAAAAGAGAAGCAACCGTCAGCTTTGTTTTTTCACTGCGGAGCACACAAGGCTAATTTAATAATGCAACATGCAGTTGAAGCTTGTGAATGTGTTCGAGATTCTATCCAGTGGGTACATGAACTTGATGTCTTGCTTCAGAGGTCAGACAAATAGAAGACAATCTTTGAAAATATTGTATCATCAGACAGTTACAATGGTCCAGTTAAATACATCCGCCCACTGTGTCCAACACGCTGGTTGTGCCACCTATCTGCAATTACATGTTCTAATGATCACTACAGTGACATTGTTGATTCTTTGTCTGGATTAGCAAATGAAAAATCAGAGGTAGCAGTGAAAGCACGAGGTCTGCCGGACAGATTTGACAAAGGAAAGACAGTTTTAGGATTGTTGATGGCTCAGCATCCAATAGCTGCATTAGAGGAACTAAACCGTGCATTCCAAGCAAAATCAGTGACAGTATCTGGCATGATCGAAACATCTGCAATGACAGTTGAGCAATTGCGATATTGCGAACAGAGAAAAATTACAACAAGATATTTGACGAAGCTGAGAAAAAAGGTAACTTCCCTAGATCTGGTGCCTATTGAACTACCACGCATTCACAGACCCCCCAAATGGATCACAGGTGATGACTCAGCACACCATTTTGCAACAGCTAGAGATTACTACAGAAGCCAATATTTTGCATTTGTGGACACAGTCATAGAACATCTAACCACTAGATTCAATGCAGACAACAATGACTTGAGACAATATCTGGCACTTGAGAACATGATCACATCTGGCAAGATTGACAACTCGGTTATAACATCTATCCAGAAATCTCTGAACAACGGCTCGAGTTTCAGTTGCCCATGTTCAAAGGAACAACAAAACCTATCTCTGAAAGGTGTGAAGGATGCTTACTGTGAAATGCATGAAACAAGACAGCAGATGTTTAGAGAAGTGTTTCTTCTCATGAAAATTTTGCTTGTATGTCCAGTATCCAGCTGCGAATGTGAACGCAGCTTTTCTACATTAAGACGGTTGAAGACGTGGTTATGGTCAATTATGTCTCAGTGTCGCCTCAACCATGTGGCAGTTTGTCACACTCACAAAGATGAGGTCGACAAGATAAATATAGAAGAGTTTATGAAAGAATTCATAAACAGATCACCACAAAGGAAGTTTACGTTTGGGAACATGTAGACTAGAGGACTAAATGAATCTTACTTCAATGAAAAGTATGAATAATTATGTGCTACATTGTATTGATGTGTACTTTTCAAGAGTTCACAAAGACATTTTAATTATTTTTATCAAACAACATGAACAGTTTTTTAGTAGATATAAACTTATCAAGGGTATTACTAATTTTATTAATATTTGAAAACGTAATTCATACAATGAAAGTTATTAGTAACCTTGTCAAGTATAATGGCCATCTTTTATACTGTGCAGTGTGCAGGAATAAATTCATGTGGCAGTTAATTTGTGACACATTTGTCTTTATTCTATTGACATTTTAAAACTGTTCACAACACCTCACTTATACAAACCTACATGGAAACCTTGAAGTATCGTGGCAACAAGATTACTCTGTGACTGCATGTTTACAGCTTTCAGGTTCACGTAATCAGAGATTACCAATTTCCAAATTGAACAGTCCACATAAGTGGTTGGAAAAATCATCCTCCCCCCTCCATCGGGTGTAAAAAATCTACGCCCCTGGCCCGAACTGAACCCCATTGAAAATGTTTGGGGTGGATGGCAAGGGAAGTCTATAGAAATGGACGTCAATTCCAAACTGTGCATGATCTTCGTGAAGCCATCTTCACCACTTGGAATAACATTCCAGCCAGCCTTCTGCAAACACTTATATCGACCATTCGCTTTGGCATGGTCACTACTGAGACCTCTTGTTGGGCATCTCCTACCCTGTTTTGGACTTCTTCTTGATATGGTCTTAAACTTTTGACCAGCTGGTATTTGGGCTAATTTCATAGTGTTCACATTTTCCCTATTAAATGCTAAAAAAAGTTTATTTTTATTTTCAATTTTCTTATTTTCATCATTCGAAGCTCTACTCAAATAAGCGGTTGAGTCTAACAACGCAAAATGCATATTTTTTCTTTATGTTCATTGGCTTTAAGATTTTGGCCAGCAGTGTATACAGAATCGGAGGAGAGCGAGCGTTGCCCAGTGGTTAACATGTCTAACGCTGGATTTAAGGGTTCGACTGTCGCGCCCTCTTTACCACAAAAATAATCACAATTGGACTACACAATGTGGGAAAGTAAGCGCATTATAAGCGCGACGATCAAATCTCAGTGATTAATCAAACAAGAATTGGCGGAGTGTGCTGGCGACTAGCTACCTTATCTCTAATCTGACATTCAAGACTAGAGAATAGTAAATGGAGATAGTTACCGAGTACTAGTTATATAGGAAAAACAAGCAAACAAACCCAGGAGGTATAGAATCCGGGATATTATCTCTTGTTTCACAATATCAAATTATAGCATATTTCTTCTCTGTGAACGAAAACCTTTATAATAAATTTATACAAGTTTTCAGTTGAAACTCTAAACAGATCTATGCAAAATTACGATTCTTGTCGAATTTTATATTTAAGTCAAATTATTTGGACTGAAAACTGCGATTCGGAATTTCACTATGTATTTAAAGTATTATTTCTAAGACGTCATAGGTGCCATCCTAAAAACTGAGTACAATAAGATAATCTCAAAAAAGACTTATAAGCGTAAAAAAATCGGGTTTCGATACCAGAATTGGACAGAGCACAAATAAACCATTGTGTAGTTCTTTGCCAAGAACAAACAAACAAATTAAAGTTAAAAACTTAGACCCGAATCTCACTCCTTTGGGGGAAAACAATTAGAGACATGAGAAAACAAATAAAAATAAAACAAATACAATTCAAACTAAAAAAAAACTGCAAGGTTGATGACTGTAAAGCCCACCAGGTGACTTAATTAAACTTTTAGGGTTGAAGCAGTGTAATGTACAACGGAAATTGATACTGGAGCAAATGTTTCAAGCTCAGAATACCTATGTGTAGACATAAATCATTAGGATGAAGTGACGGTTGGATATAATTCTAAGTAAACTGAAAAATAAAATAACTTGAAGGAGAAAATAATATTTTATCTGAAGGAAACCGTATGTTAACATTACACATGGATACCTGTAAACATATCTTATATCACTTAAAGAGAGAACTTAATGTTACATCTGGACTACCAGGAGGCAACATTATATTAACATTACAACTAGATACCAGTAAACAGATCTTAAATTATAAAAGATGGAACTTAATATTACATCTGGACCACTTAACCGACAGATGTTGTTCAATATAAACCCAGATCACTTGAAGGAAACGAAAGGGGGATTAAGATTATACCTGATATAATAAAACGGGACGACATACCTAAATGTTAGACATACATATATTGAAAAGTGTTCCTAACTTGAGAATACATGTCGAACGATCACATAGTGAGGGTTAGTTTAAATATAAATTTACATTATCGAAACGAAACTTTTCTGCGTAGGATAATGTAACGTTTCTCATATGTTAAAAATGTAATTCATATTAGTTCGTGTTTGGAGGAAATTTATGTGGTCGTCGTTAGTAGAATATTTAATTCGTCAGTATGGGCAGATCAGTTCGTGTAGCGATAAACATTACTAATGTTCCTCAAGCAGTTTAACGAAGAAGTGTTAACTGTATAACTGTATTCAAGTTTCAAAAGCACTTTTAGAATATAACTAATTTCACTCGAAAATCGAAGAATGTTTCCAAATAATATAAGTCAAAAATCGATTTATTAAATCTCCTTACTTCTATATTCCAACGTACTTAAAACATATATTAAATCTACTTATTTCTATATTCCAACGTACTTAAAACATATATTAAATCTACTTACTTGTATATTCCAACGTACTTAAAACATATATTAAATCTACTTACTTGTATATTCCAACGTACTTAAAACATATATTAAATCTACTTACTTGTATATTCCAACGTACTTAAAACATATATTAAATCTACTTACTTGTATATTCCAACGTACTTAAAACATATATTAAATCTACTTACTTGTATATTCCAACGTACTTAAAACATATATTAAATCTACTTACTTGTATATTCCAACGTACTTAAAACATATATTAAATCTCCTTACTTCTATATTCCAACGTACTTAAAACATATATTAAATCTCCTTATTTCTATATTCCAACGTACTTAAAACATATATTAAATCTCCTTATTTCTATATTCCAACGTACTTAAAACATATATTAAATCTCCTTATTTCTATATTCCAACGTACTTAAAACATATATTAAATCTCCTTATTTCTATATTCCAATGTACTTAAAAAACATATATTAAATCTCCTTATTTCTATATTCCAACGTACTTAAAACATATATTAAATCTCCTTATTTCTATATTCCAACGTACTTAAAAACATATATTAAATCTCCTTATTTCTATATTCCAACGTACTTAAAACATATATTAAATCTCCTTATTTCTATATTCCAACGTACTTAAAACATATATTAAATCTCCTTATTTCTATATTCCAATGTACTTAAAACATATATTAAATCTCCTTATTTCTATATTCCAACGTACTTAAAACATATATTAAATCTCCTTATTTCTATATTCCAATGTACTTAAAACATATATTAAATCTCCTTATTTATATATTCCAACGTAGTTAAAACATATATTAAATCTCCTTATTTCTATATTCCAACGTACTTAAAACATATATTAAACCTCCTTACTTCTATATTCCAACGTACTTAAAACATATATTAAACCTCCTTACTTGTATATTCTAACGTACTTAAAACATATATTAAATCTCCTTATTTCTATATTCCAACGTACTTAAAACATATATTAAACCTCCTTACTTCTATATTCCAACGTACTTAAAACATATATTAAACCTCCTTACTTGTATATTCTAACGTACTTAAAACATATATTAAATCTCCTTATTTCTATATTCCAACGTAGTTAAAACATATATTAAATCTCCTTACTTGTACATTCCAACGTACTTAAAACATATATTAAATCTCCTTATTTCTATATTCCAACGTACTTAAAACATATATTAAATCTCCTTATTTCTATATTCCAACGTAGTTAAAACATATATTAAATCTCCTTATTTCTATATTCCAACGTAGTTAAAACATATATTAAATCTCCTTATTTCTATATTCCAACGTACTTAAAACATATATTAAACCTCCTTACTTCTATATTCCAACGTACTTAAAACATATATTAAACCTCCTTACTTGTATATTCCAACGTACTTAAAACATATATTAAACCTCCTTATTTCTATATTTCAACGTACTTAAAACACATATTAAATCTCCTTACTTGTACATTCCAACGTACTTAAAACATATATTAAATCTCCTTATTTCTATATTCCAACGTACTTAAAACAAATATTAAATCTCCTTATTTCTATATTCCAACGTACTTAAAACATATATTAAATCTCCTTATTTCTATATTCCAACGTACTTAAAACATATATTAAATCTCCTTATTTCTATATTCCAACGTACTTAAAACAAATATTAAATCTCCTTATTTCTATATTCCAACGTACTTAAAACACATATTAAATCTCCTTACTTGTACATTCCAACGTACTTAAAACATATATTAAATCTCCTTATTTCTATATTCCAACGTACTTAAAACATATATTAAATCTCCTTATTTCTATATTCCAACGTACTTAAAACATATATTGCTCCTAATTCCTTTTCTAAAACTAATTTATAATAATTTTCATAATACTTCCCCTAAGTTCAAAAGTCCGTCTCAATTCTTTAAAAATTCAGGCTAATGAAGTAACTGTGACCTTAACTGTTTTCAAGTTTCAAAGTTTTAATAAAACATTGTTTTAAATTGAATATGCTAATGAAATATTGACCTTAATTACTTTGAAGTTTCAAACTTTTGAGGAAATGTTGATTTTAATTTTTTTATAACCTTTAACATAGTTATAATAGCTTGTTATCAACTACTTCATCATGTAAAATATATGATACTCTTCTTTCACCATATTAAAATAGTGATGATATCAATTGTTTAAGTTATAATAAACATCTTTCTGTTTTCATTATTCTAAAATCCAATGGTATAATTAAATCAGTATTTATAAGTTTTGATAAAAGATTTGTCTTAATTATTTATAAGTAAAATAAATACGTTTTTTATTCAGATACTTTCAAATTTCAAGTTTCAAATCAATGATCAACCACTGGTGTTAAATGAATGACATTTATTAACTAAAACAGTGTCTCCAAGTTTCTAAAGTAGTGAAGAAACAATAGACAGAATTATTTCGAATTTTCACAGTATGCTGATGAAACATGGTTTAAATTAGTATAAATTTTCACCGTAATGGCGAAACTTGGTTTTAATCACTTCAAGGTTTCAGTTATTTCCTACTTAAAAATACAAAGAAAACATGGTTTTAATTATTCCCAAGTTTGAAAATACTGATGAAACATGGTTTTATTTATTCTCAAAAGTATCATGTTGTTACATATTCTATATTTTATAAAACGAATTTTAAGAAAATAATCGTTTGAGTTTCAAGTTCAACATGATGTTCCTCTGTAATCTTTAATTTCACGGTATAATGGAGCTTCAGTATTAACTTTCTCTTGTAAAAACACCAAACAGACCAACATGTAGTCGTAATCACCGTTAATTGACGGGTAAACTTTAATATCTTTCTACTTTCTGTTATTCATCTCCAAGTGTATGACAGACCAACAGTGAAAGTCTGGTCTCAAAACTTAAATTATTGTATAACCTTTATCTTAACTAATTTGTACTTCAGGGTTAGCATGGCCAGGTGGTAAATTTTTGTTTGTTTTGATTTCGCGCAAAGCTACTCGAGGGTTATCTGCGTTAGCCGTCCCTAATTTAGCAGTGTAAGACTAGAGGGAAGGCAGCTAGTCATCACCACTCCACTGCCAACTCTTAGGCTACTTTTACCAACGAATAGTGGGATTGATCCCACATTATAACGCCCCTGAAAGGGGAGCATGTTTGGCGCGACGGGATGCGAACCATGGCCAAGGTGGTTAAGAGGTTCGACTCGTAATCTAAGGATCGCGGTTTCGAATCACTGTCATACCAAACATACTCACTCTTTCACCCGTGGGGGCGTTACAAAGTGAGAATCAATCCCAGTATTTGTTGATAAAAAATATCCCAACAGTTAGTGAGAGGTAATAATGAGTAGGTGCTAAATTAGGGAAGACTAATGCAGATAGCCCTCGTGCAGCTTTGTGCGAAATTCAAATAAATATTTTGTATTTTATAACCCGGAAACTCAGTGATTAATAATATTCGCTTCCTACATCTAATAGCAACTATAACTGTATTATTATTTACTTTGCATTTAGACAGAATTTTAACAAAGTTTCACGTCTTTGAAAATGCGAATAGAAAACGTTCTTGACTAATATTTTCATTCGATGAAAGTGAGGCTTCAGAAATACTGAAAATGGCCGAAATAAGACCAAAAGAAACCCATAAGCGATTTTCTCAATGTTTCCTTCACATGGAATTTTAATACTTTTAAAATACTATAATTTCCAAATTATAAATATTATCCAAGATAAAAAAAAAAGGTTTAACGACTTGACATCGTGGGCTTATAGGCCTTTGGTTAACCGATATTTGTTTTAAAACAACTTATTGTTTAATGAATTGACTTCAATTAGAAAAGAACTAACTTACTGTTTTCAGTTTTTACGGATATATAAAGCTTAGAACATCAGAGTGGACAATGGTCTTACGTACTGTACAAGTTACGACATTTTCTGTACTTTGCAAGTTCAACACTTAAAAACAATCGCCAAGTCAATGTGAACGGTAGCGACGCCACTGTAAGTCCAATATTTAAATAAAAATATTTTTAAAATTCTAAATAAAACAGTTTATTAAAATCACTTGTTACGCGAAGAAACACAGGGTAAAATTTTGGTCGTAAGATTCAGCTTCACTGTAATTCAAAAATATGCGAACAATATTATACAAAAAATAATAATTCATAGGTTTTATATCAAACAAAAAACAATATTTCATGTTAATATTGTGTTTGTTACAAATTGTCACAAATAATTTAACAGTGAAAGCCTATGAATGCTGATAAACTATTTCTGTAGTTAGCCCCAACCGATTAATGTGTCTAAACTACTTAATTTCAAATGCCAAAAAAATATTAAAATATAGCATATTAAAACAATAAGGAAGTAATTGGTTGAGCACTATTTTGTTGTATCGTCATTATTTAGGACCTATTAATAAAAAAAAATACGTTTCGAAGTCTACTACTTGAAGTAACTCGCATATATAATTTCACAAACATATATACATATACTTATAGAAATTTATATGTGTATCTATTTACATACGAGGATATATAACTTCACGTTTTTAGTAGTTACAAGAGGAAAGGATACTTTTACTCAGACACAAAATATAGAAAGAAAATAAGTCTATATACATCATCGGTTCCCTGTAATGATTATAAAACATTTATAAGTATAATTTTACTACTGAACAGCAGGAAAAATTTTAAAGAAACATAACAAATATATAGTGTGAATGTACATAATTATTGAGAAGGTCATTTTCAGTGCCAATATGGTACTTCAGACTAAAAAATGAAAAAAAATAATAAAAGTTGGCATTTGTCCGGTTTTTTTGTGCAGTTACTATAAAAGTCACTATAATTTTACATTTTTCCTTAAAAAATTAACTTTATCTCTTGAGGATATACGAAAGCAGATGTAATAAAAGTCGTTGTTTTAAAGCAAATATTCATATTGAAATTATAAATATTAAAGAAAATAATATTAAATACGTCAGAGTTACGAGAGAAATAAAAATTGGAAAACAGACTAGAATAATAATCAATAATGACACGAACAAATAACAACCAGTGTATTTTTGCAGACAAAATATTTGGGTTATTTAAGCCTTAAATAACAAGAAAATATCCATTAATCAGGTATCTATTTAAATATATATATATATATATTTCGCAATAAGATCCTGAAATTATCTAACAAGTTAAGCCTTACAGTACTTACTTAAATTGTCAAACTTGCGGATAATAGAATCGATGAACGTGTTTTGAGGGGCTACATGCCCCTACACAAAGGCATTGTAACTCAAGGATAAGACTAGCGCTGGTAAAAAATACCCACATTAAAAAAACGCCATACTGGTAATGAATATGTGGAGAATCTCCACGCTAGAAGAACAAAAAAGCGCTGGTATCGCAACATACGGACCCTACTGACTGTACTACCCTGGTTCTATAATCTTTTCCATGCCGGCTGAGAACGTGCAGCAAGCAGCTACGTCATCGATCTTGGACTTGGTACACGTATATATATATACGTGGACAGCACTAGGCAACAGAAACAAACATAGCTCGTGTAATAAATAACAGAAAATATTTTTCTTGTTTGTCGAGGTTATGATTATATTATCAAACACCGCTGTTAGTCACATATGTATATTTTTTTCTCTTCAGTTGACCAACTAAATAATTATCGAAATTATCCTTGTTAAAATACACAACCATTCCACTGTCTACTCTCGATTGAGATTACTCAAAGTTAAACCTATTTTGCAGATAAATACAAACGGGCACATATCTTGATTTTGAAACGCTACCTAGTGTTAAGTTCAAGATAAATGTTTAATTGTGAGAATTGTCAACACTCAAGCCTTGAGGTTTGAGCGTCCATATTTTCATGAGGAGAAGGCAGAACAAAGATTTTGATTATTTTGTTCGCTTATAACATCAATTACTCAGTATTACATCAAACGTTGACTACAATAAATTAATTAACAAAGAAAAGTGTTCACTGTTGCTATTTTTTTCAAACTGAGAATTATTGCAGAGTTCAAAATTCAGAATCGATTAGATCGAGTTGAAAGCTACGCAATGCGACGGAAGCCCCAAACTGACAGATCAAACTGACAGATACCAAACTCGCAGATACCAAACTGGCAGATATCAAACTGACAGATACCGAACTGACAGATATCAAACGGGGACAGATACCCACCTCAAACTGACAGATTCAAACTGACAGACTATCAAACTGACATATTTCAAACTCTCTGACAGATATCAAACTGACAGATATCAAACTGACAGATACCAAACTGACAGATATCAAACTGAAAGATACCAGAACTGAAAGATACAAACTGACAGATACCAAACTGACAGATATCAAACTGACAGATATCCAACTGACATATTATCAAACTGACAGATACCAAACTGACATAGATATCAAACTGACAGATACCAAACTGACATATATCAAACTGACAGATACCAAAACTGACAGATATATCAAACTGACAGATACCAAACTGACAGATATCAAACTGAGATATTATCAAC